>NW_010160338.1:16173-37458 GCF_000695765.1 Mesitornis unicolor | reverse complement strand
GCTCTAGACTGCTATTAGACTTTGAGCTAACAAGTGAAAAGCTGACTGGAATACCTATACTGTGTGCCACCCATAAGTGCACTTAAGTTGGGATAAGCCTGACTTAAACTCAGGACTTTGAGTAGCTAATATATTACTTGAGCACCAACTCTGCTGGTGTCTGACTTCTGTTTCCATTTCTGAACACAGTGCTCCATTCTCTGCAATAAAAAAATTCAACTGAGTAGTAATGTTGGAAAGCTTAGCAGTAACGTGTGTTACAGGGGCTATGCCATGCACCACCTTCCCGCAAAGTCTTTGTGAATCTTTGCTTAGACTTCAGCTGCCTTTTGATTCCTACTGTGATCAGGAGCCACAAGTGAGAAGAGCAATTGATGACTCAGACTGTGTTTGCCTTCTGGTAGTCCTTGGGTATTGAAGTTCAGATAGAATCTTTTCTCTGTTGAATACCAGAATCCTGAAATGGAAGAGGATTTTTTGTCACTGATCATATTAGTATGAATAGAACAGGTGCTTTATAAAAATCTTAAATAGATGCATATCATAATACTAAAAAGGACTCTATAAATTCTGTTTGATTCTTGTTGTGTTTCCCAAAAATTGCTACCAATTTCTTGAATTTGTAGTGATGTAAGGAAGAAAGAGTTTGAGCTCTATTCCTAGAGGAGTATCTTTGGGTAATTATGCTACTTAGTTTTCCAGACTTGTTTCTAGCATTCTGTAAGTAAGAGATGTGTATGCTTTGTGATCACTTCAGACTTTTCTACAAACTGTTCAGAATTTCACTGGGAGTAAATATCTAACAGTTCTATTGTATACAAGTCAGATTAATTTAAGTTATGCCTACATGGTACCACAATGGGACTGTGTAAAGACCTGAACTAGCACATTCCAGTGAAATATGTAGACATACGTGTGATATATTAAATATTTTAATATTGGAATTGGAGACATGATGATTCCTACTACTCTTGTCTAAGCCATTCTCTCTTGATACCTGGTTCTGAAAATGTGATACAGTAACTTTTTTACACATGCAGCTGGGGAAGGACAAAAGCTGTTGTGATGGCCTAAAAGATAACTGGTTGTGTTTTCTTTCTTACAGAAAATGCCAGAAGCCTCAGAAGACCATAATCATTGGAAGGCCTGTTGACTTCCATTTTTTGGTAATCTGGAACATCATCAATCTGGCATGGCGCAGGGCAGTCAACAGCTCGATGTGCAGGTACTTCATGATCTCCGACAACGTTTCCCTGAGATACCTGAAGGGGTGGTATCTCAGTGCATGCTTCAGGTATGGTAAAGAGTTTTTTAAAGTCTGTGTATTGTATTTTTGTAGTAAGAAAATTCTTTTTAGTGGCATACATGGAGCACAGATTTTCATTCTTCTGGTTTTATTTTGAAACGGTGAAAGACTCCACTACATGCATTTTTGTCCTGTCATTTATGTACAAAGATTTTATCATTCTTCACTTGTGTTTGTGAGGGGTTTTCTGCTGATTGTTCTTCCTTGTCTATGCAACCTGTGACTACAGGAAATAAGGAAAGTGACTAATGGGATGATTATTGGTGGTGGTTACATACAATACTTACACTGGAGGAGATTTTAACAGCATTGACTTATTTTTCCAAGATGAGAAACTGACCTTAGCTGGGAATCTAAAGTTTTTCTGTCTTCCTGGCATCTTTTTGCTACAGCTGTCCAAAGGTTTATTTTTACTTCTTTGCTTTTAAGTCAGTTTTTTTGTTTGGGGTGATTTGGTTTGTTTGTTTGTTTGTTTTCCATTTCTTCCTTCCACCTTCATCTAAAATGACAAATTGGAAGTGTTTAATAACTGACCGCACATAATTATTTTTCAAAGTCATGGTTGACTGGGAATACATTCTGTTAATGGGAAGATTCAGGAGTGGAATAGAAATACGTAAGATGTGGTTTGGCCTTGTATGGCCATGGCTAAGGTGGAACCTAATGTGATAAACTGCTGCATGTGAAAGTAGCAAAGTTGTGTTTGCATCCTACCTGTCCCTGCCAGAACAGTTTGCTTATAACTGTCGCTGTAATTTTTGCACTGTGTGTCTTCTAAACCATACAAATGCAAATGACTTGCTTTCAGACAAATGTAAAGTGGGGGAAGCCCTGCAATGTAACGTTTTATTTATCCTGATGGTCATCTCTTCTGTACTATTAAGTACGTTATCATTTTAATTATTAAACTATGTTTTAAGTCATAGACATTTTTAAACTGATAAAATTAAAGAGCTCTCAATGCTGCAGAAGTATATGGTGTTCTATATATTAAAGTGTTTTGGATAGCTAGTTAACATTACACTGCAAATATCTATCCTTTTTTTAAGTGAGGAATTTATTTCCAAAGCCACTTTATATTTGTTTTAAGATACATGAGCTGATTTCCATTAACCGTTTGCAATACATGCTCTACATTTAACCCAGTATGAGTTTTGGACCTATCAAAAATTAAGGGTCCTTTGAGGTGCTGAATATATTCCATACTCTGAGAAAATCAGATTAGGGCCTGTCTTCTCTATGTTCTCTCTATTTCCACCCTAATGAAGTGACCTAAGGAAGCTGAGGGCTTTCGTTATGACATCCTGTTTAGATGGCAAGTGCCTGATGGTGGCAGTTAACTTTTTTTGAGACTGCTCTCTTGACACTATGGTTGCTGGTTATTATTAGAAAGCTTGGTTCTCGCATGTTCTGGTTTTAAATTTTTCTGTGATAAATCCGAATATTCCCGTTGACCACTGAGGTCTAGAAGGGGAGCTTGGCATGAAGGGGAAGTAGCTGGGGAGGAGTGTCCTTAGAGTCAAAGCTGTACATAATTAAGTAATCGTAATTAATCTTTTGTCATGTTCAGGAGTAAGTCTTCATCTGAGAAGATACTGAATATCTGTGTTCATCTGACAGTGAAATTGTATGAAATTTTGGGAAGGTCATCTTTACTTTAGTATTCAGACTGTCTTAAGTATCGGTACTGTAGAAAAGAAATGTAACTGTGACTTTTCAACCAATGGATAGGATGTTGGAATTTGTATTGTGAGGCCACATGAGTATTAATATGTATACAAATTTTATATAGTGATCATGTTTAAAATAGGAGTGAAACCATTATTAATGCATATTCCTTAGAATGGTAATCTTGGCACGCTAAGAAAGACGGTGGTGTATATGTGTATATATGAATGTGTACACACTTGTTCTGGTAGGAGATGCTGTATGTCACAGAAGGTACCAGTCTTGGATCACATATAACAAAGTTAGGGTGCTGATGGCCAGATGTAGTTGAACTTAAACTGATTTTTTTTTTCTTTAGCTACTGCTTAAATTAGATACTGAACCACAGCTGATACAGGCTGTTGTATGAGGAACTAAAAGGAAAAAAAATAACAAATTCACAATCTGGAATGCTTTCTAGTGACTTTTCTCTTTTGGAAAAGCGATCATTGTTTTAACAAGACTAGATTCAGCTAAAATGAGTGGAGAAGGAAGGGGAGTTCCTCATTATACTTTTGATTTGATTCATAATTTAGTGTTCTGGCACAAAACAAATCAAGCATTTACAGGGGTTATTTGGTTTCCTCACTGATGTATGAATAAACCTTTTTTTAACCCTGAGCCTGAAATTCTTAGAGGCAGTTGAAATTATGTCAGAATTATAAGGTGCTCTGTGGAATTGCCAGTACTTTTTCAAGCAGTACTTAACGGTGACTTCATATTTAAGACACTAAATTCTGTTCTACCAAGAGAAGCTGATTTGAAATGTTGGGCTTTTAAACTTTCAGATAAAGAGAAATACTCAGGTAAACAGTAAAATAAAGGTGAAAACAGTAAACTCTCATGTAAACATTAACATGTCATCTGCATTTTTATTTTGAATTTCCCGTTTGTATTTTTGATCTCGTTTAATTAGATTTGTGCTGTTATTAGAAATAGTTAATTGTACATAACTGTTCCTTGCAGAAGAGCCAAGGATACTAACCATTGCTTTCTCCAAAACTGGACTTGATTTTTTCATTATATAGCTATTTCAGTACTGTTGCTAGTGTTACCATAGCATTTTGCTAGATGCAGTGTGAGCTATTTACTACTTGCATGCTATGACTTAGTAGGTATTACCTTTGCTTCAGAATTTGTCTGTGAAGTGTTATCCCTAGTTACCGAGCTAGGCTCGATTGCAGCTTTAGTTTAATGCTTGTTGAACACTGAGCAGCGGCTTTTTTTTTTGCTACTTGATAGTAATCGTTGTCCATTCTTACTCCTAGAACAACAACAATCTAGATGCCTGTTGTCGAGCCCTTGCACAGGAGAGCAACAAATACTTATATATGGAGTACCATAGCCCTGATGACACCAGAATGAATAGAAATAGCCTTTTGCACATTAATCTGGGTATTCATCCTCATACCAGCTATCATGCAGGGGATGGAGCTCAACTTAATGGTGGTCGTACACTGGTACACAGTTCAAGTGATGGACATATTGATCCACAACGCACAGCAGGTAAACAGCTGATATGCTTAGTTCAAGAACCACATTCTGCTCCCGCTGTTGTGGCAGCTTCTCCTAGTTACAATCCATTTTTCATGAATGACCAGAATAGAAATGCAGCTACTCCTCCTCCACAGCCACCTCCACAGCCATCTTCCATACAACCAGGAATGAACACGTCTGCTATGCAAGGCCCTCCTCCCACGTATATGCACATACCTCGGTACAGTACAAATCCCATTACTGTTACAGTATCTCAAAACCTCCCCTCTGGACAGAGTGTACCCAGAGCTCTACAAATTCTTCCACAGATTCCGAGCAATCTTTATGGGACTCCTGGCTCTATTTATATAAGACAAACATCTCAAAGTTCTTCAGGACGACAGACTCCTCAGAATACACAGTGGCATTCATCGCCACAAGGCCCAGTTCCACATTATACTCCCCGTCCTCTACCTGTGTATCCACATCAACAGAACTACCAACCTTCTCAGTATTCTCCTAAACAACCTCAGATCCCTCAGTCAGC
This sequence comes from Mesitornis unicolor, assembly GCF_000695765.1. Lineage (NCBI taxonomy): Eukaryota > Metazoa > Chordata > Aves > Mesitornithiformes > Mesitornithidae > Mesitornis > Mesitornis unicolor. The sequence goes on along the minus strand of NW_010160338.1, from coordinate 32,422 downwards.
TTTTCGATCACCCCCGGCATCCCAGTGTCCCTCTCCCTTTGGCTCTCCTCAACACCAAGTTCAGCCTCCTCAGTTGAGTCACCAGAGTTCTCATGTTTTCATGCCTCCTAGTCCTTCAACTGTCCCACCTCATCCATATCAGCAAGCATCCCAGACTTTTCAAAAACAAGGCAGTCACTCTGTATCGTATCTTCCTCCTTTTGCCGGACCTAGTTTATCCAAAGGTTCCATGAATAAAATAGAAATTACAGTTGAGCCACCACAAAGACCTGGGACTGCAATGAACAGAAGCCCTTCACCAATAAGTAATCAACCATCTCAACGAAACCAGCACCCGCTGTATGCACCCACTACTCCTCCTTCAAGCTCTCCATCAAGAGGTATGTCGGGTCAACCCAAACCTCCATTTAGTGTTAATCCAGTATATATTACCTACACTCAACCAACTGGACCTACAGGTGCACCAACACAGTCTCCTCGGGTAATGGTATCTCAGCCAAACCCAACCATTTTTAAAATCACAGTAGGTCGAGCACCGACTGAGAATCTTTTAAATTTAGTGGACCAAGAAGAGCGTTCTGCAGCACCAGAACCTATTCAGCCTATTTCTGTAATCCCAGGATCTGGAGGAGAAAAAGGAAGCCATAAGTATCAGAGAAGTTCTAGTTCTGGATCAGATGACTATGCTTACACTCAAGGTAAATGTTTCACGCTGTAAATTGTATTATTGCTAAATGCATTTTCATCTTAAATTTGCTGCTTACTAAGTGAGAATTTTTGAACCTGTACAGAGAATAATAGAAATTGCACCAATAGGCATTGAATGAGAAAGTTCTGATTTTTTTAAAAAATTGCCAAATTCAGTCTAATACTTGAAGAATTTTTGAGGTTCTTAAAGTTGCTATACCATTGGTGTTAGGGGACTTTCTTAAAAGAAAACACTGTGGTTAGTAAGAGTAAATTGGTTTGTTCATACTCTGTGTGTTGGGTTTGTAAATTCTGCATTGAACTGTGTAATAAATCTACATGGGGATTTCACTATTTTTTGTATCTGTTCCCTACTCGGGTGCTTTATAAAACCTGAAGCACTAACTTCTGCAGGGAATTTGAATCCAATTTATTTGCTTTGGATTGAAGAGTATTAAGTGAAAGAGTAGAGACAGGTAGGATTGCAGCTAACACTACTTTGTGTATCAGTACAAGTAATTTTCTGTTTTGAAAGATATTAAAATAATTATCATTAAGAACTTAATCAAAAGTTCACTTTTTCCACTTAAAATTTTCAAAGAGGAGGAAGAGATTGGTAGACGGATTTTAGGATGTGTGTTCTGCTGGATAGCAATGGAACATAGTCATAATGCTTAGAAAAAAAGGATGAAATCTAACCTTCAGCTGAAAACTACTTTTCTCAGAGTAATCTGCTTTATAGATTTGAAACATTTAAAATTGAACAAATTAATCGATCTGCAAGCATTCAAACCAATCATTTGAGGTAATGGCAGAATGATAATCAGCAGCAATTGAAGAGTTAAAGCAATTAAAGAATGTGCTTTGTTTTCGCATTTGTGTTTAGAAAAGAGTCTGTTCCTGCATTGCTCCTTCGAGTCTTCCTTTCACTTTCAAGTGCTGAAATAATGGTTATAACGCTGCCCTGTAGTTCTTGATTCCTTAGTTTGCTTTGTGTCTTTCAAGTTGTTTTAACTCATTGACAAGGAGCAGTTCTGTACCTGCTAGACCCAATTAGAAATGTTATTTAGAGGGTACGGACACCAGTAGGTGTGTAACTCCTAGGCCCTACGCTTTGTTTGGTAGTGTTCCTGTTTATTACAGCTTCATTAAAGATTGCCAGGCACATGAGAAAACTATAAGTGGCTTCACATCACTGAGAAAAACGTTCTGAAATGTGGAAAACTGGTTTTGCCTTTGTATCTTCGATGAGATTTGTGTATTTTGAAAACAGAACCAATAAAACTAGCTCGTATATGCTTTTTGGAGCATCTGCTTTTGTGGCAATACCTACCGCAGCTGGGACTTTATTATAACTTTTAGTATTGCTGCACTCTGAACTCCTGATAGAAATAAATTGGAGAAGAATAAATGTTACATTCTTTACTACCAAAAAGGAGTCCGGAAGAAGAGTATAGTTAACAGCTTAATGTAGGGAACAAGTTTAATTTTCTTTTGAATGTGAACCATTGTGAAAAGTGTTACCAAAAATCCATTCCGGTGTCTGAACTTCTACTGTTTCTTTGTAGCATGAGTCATGTTTGATGAGTTGTACTAGCGTATAATGCAAAGCTATTTAATGTAGTCATATCAGATGTTAATTTGGAGGAGTCACATAAAGACAAGGTTTGATAGTAATAATGGAAAGTCATACAGCCTGGTATCTGTACTTTTATTTTTTTTTAAATTTCATAAACTCTACTTGCATGACTTAGGCTACGTCAAAAAGTAGAGAACAATTTTGTTCAGTAATACTGGTGCCTGTATTATTAAAAGATCTGATGTTATTCTTGAGTAGGATTTTCAATGTCTTTTCTTTGGCTGTGAATTGATGTATCCATACAGAATCCAAAGTGTTTTGCTACATTTTTGCATCGCAAACTGACTTCTGATAAAAACCACTGTCATTTTTATGCTTCTGACTTTTTTTAATCCTCCCACATTAAGCTGTGTCATATTGTTGCTTGTTTTTCTAACTTTTTTTTTTTAGGTAGTATGCAAATATTCTTGAGATACTTTGTGGGTTTTTTTTTACCCCTGTTGGATAGAGGTAATGAAAAGGACAGGTGCTGGCTGATGCTTTGTATGAAATAACATTTTGCAGATTCTGCAACACCTTCATACATTTGAATGGTTTGCTTGGAACATTGTTATACGAGCAGCGTGCTTATCTGAATACCCACAGCAAATTTCTCTCATTTTTCTGTGTCCTGGTAGACTTTAATCAGGTAAAAACAGCCAGAACAGAAAGTGCTAAGCATCACACTAATTAACTTGGCCCGTTTTGCATCATGATGAAATACTTAGAAACAGTCTTCCTGCAGAAGCTGAATATTCTTTTCTAGCTAGTCAGAATTCTTTCTTTGTCTGCTCTGGGAGCCCAACATCAGCTTCTGACTGAGAGTCATAAATTTAAGTACCATGACAAAAATATGAGAGAAGGATTAACAGCAGAAAGAGGTTAGAGGAGAGTGAATCAGCTCTATTGGAGAATTAAAGACTGAAGCACCTGAGCTCCCCACACTTTTTATTTTCTCAATTCTCTAGTCTGTTTTATTGAAGTTCTATAGTTTTGCCTTTGAGCATTGGGGAACTTATAATATTGAGAATTACAGTACTCTCTGAAAAGCTAAGACAACTTAAAGTTATTATTGCATAATCTGTAATAGCAATGAAAAAAACCAATTCAGGGCTGACATTTGGCTAATGTCTTAAGGCTAGTGTGTCAGCTGCTATTGAGCAGCAGATATGAAGCGTGTCTTACTTTCTGATCTTACCCCTGGTATTTATTTTTTTTGTCAGTACAGTATTAATATAACTAGGTTACTGTTTCATCCTGAGAAGCTGTCTCCTTGTACAGGTGCCTTTGTAATTTTGAGACGAGAAAGACCAAATGCAAAAAAAGAAGCTTTGACCGAAATGGTAATATCAACTTCAAGTTATTGTCTAAAATGTGTTTTTATTCTGGAAGAACCTTGTTCTGAATTGTAGTTCATTTGGCATGAAAGCATCTTCACACTGATATTTGGCTGCATGTTTATGATCACTTTTTTTTCCCAGAAAGGTCACTCATGAATCTTACACATACGTTAAGAATTCGGTTTTCCAGGTTTTTGTGTGTTAGTAACTATTTCTTCCATGTAAAACATTAGCCTTGCTGTTACATCAACGAGCAAGGATGGAGAGATTAGCAAAGGAACTGAAGCTTGAGAAAGAAGAGCTGGAACGCCTGAAATCCGAAGTCAATGGTATGGAGCATGATCTAATGCAGAGGCGGCTTCGGAGAGTTAGCTGTACAACTGCAATTCCAACAGTAAGCAATTTGTTAGTATTTTAATTCAAGATACAAATTTATTTTTTGTGTTTTCATGAACAAAAGTATTACACTTAAAAATATTTTGAGGTATAAAATCTTCAGTCTTTGGAAATTTTTTTGTAAGTTCTTGGCTTGTAAGCCAATTCTTATAATTTAAGTAACTGATAGATACGTGTCCAACTTTCTTAGAGTTCACAATAGAATTTCTGAAACTTGTGCACATTTGCTTTTCTGGATCACAGAACTGAATAGATAGTTGCTTCCCTACAACATAGAAAAGTGTGCCGAGTAACTTTTCGGCGGTGATGTTGGCTCAAATAGTTGGCACCTCTCTCCTCTTTTGAGGTGATTCTTCCTCTCTGTGTGACTTTCACCTGCAAGTGACCCTAGCCCAAATATTTGTATGGCTCTGATAAGAGAATTCATCTGACTGAAAAATAAATTCTGCTTTGAGCGATTGTTTTCCAAATCAGTTCAGACTTACTGTGTTGATGTAAACAATGCACATGGATGTATGCTGGAAGGCACAGTAGGGACTGTTGGCTACTTCACTAGTGTAGCTGCTATATTTTTCACCTGTCTCAGGGCAGCATTTGGCAGGTATGTTCTGTGAGGAATACAGAGCCAAGTGTGCAAGGATGAGGTTAGGAAAGGCAAAGGCCAACTAGAGTTGAATCTGGCATGAGGTGTCAAAGACAGAAAGAAGGGCTTCTATTGGTACAAAGGTGAGAAAAGAAAGGCTGGTGAAAATGTGGGCCCATTGCTCAATGAGACTCAGTTACATAGGACATGGAAGAGGTTGAGGTAATAAATGTCGCCTTTGCCTCGGTTTTTACCAGACCTTCAGGAATCCTGAGTCCCAGAGACCCTGGGAAAAGTCTGCAGCAAGGAAGATATACCCTTGGTGGAATCAGGGTCAGGGAATACTTAAGCAAAGCAACATAGTTGAGTTCATGGTCCTGGATGGGATGCACCCAGGAGTGCTGAGGGAGCTGGCAGATGTCACTGCAAGGCCACTCTAGGCAATCTTTGATTGGTCATGGTGTTTGGGAGAAGTGCACGAGGACTAGAGGAGAGTAAATGTCACTCCTGTCTTCAAGGAGGATGCAGGGTACAATAGACTGGTCAGCCTCACTTTGATCCCTGGGAAAGTGATGGAGCAACTGATCCTGGAGACCATTTCCAGGCACATGAAGGAGAAGAAAGTTATCAGCAGTAGTCAGCATAGATTCACCAAGGGGAAGTCAAGCTTGACCAATCTGATAAAATTCTAGGATGAAAAGACTGTCCTGGTAGACAAAGGGAGAGCAGCAGCTGTTGTCTACCTAGACTTCAGTAAGGCTTTCTACATTATCTCCTGTAAGATCTTTACAGAGAAGCTGATGACATATGGGTTGGATAAGCAGACAGTGAGGTGGATTGAAAACTGGCTGAACAACCAGACCAAGAGTGTGGTCATCAGTGGCAAAAAGTCTGGTTGGAGGCCACACTAGTGGTGTGCTGCAGGATTCAATACTGGATCTGATCCTGTTTAACATCTCCCTTAATGGTCAGAATGATGAGACAAAGTGTACCCTCAGCACATTTACTGATGACACAAAACGGGGAGAATTATGCTGCCATTCAGAGGGACCTCAGCAAGCTGGAGAAAGGGGCTGACAGGAACCTCATGCCATTCAGTGAAGGGAAGTACTGAGTCCTGCACCTGGGGAGGAACAACCCCATGCACCAGTACAAGCCAGGGGGCAACTAGCTTGGAAAGCAGTTTTGCAGAAAAGGCCCTGGTGGTCCTGGTGGAGACCAAGCTGATTATGAGGCAGCAATGTGGCAAAGAAGACTAATGATATCTTGGGCTGCATTAGAAGTCTTGCCAAGAAGGAGAGAGAGGTTACCCTTCCCCTTTTTTCAGCATTGGTGAGGCTACACTTGGGATTATGGTGTCCATGAGTGGGCTCCCAGTACAAGAAAGAAACATCGTCATACTGAAGAATCCAGTGAAGGGCCACAAAGATGATTAAGCATCTCTCCTGTGGGGATAGGCTGAGAGAGCTAGGCGTGTTCAGCCTGGAGAAGAGGAGGCTCAGGAGGATCTCATCAATGTATATGAATATCTGAAGGGAGGATGCAGAGGACAGAGCCAGGCTCTTTCTACTGGTGCCCAGTGACAGCACCAGAGGCAATGAGCACAAACTGAAACACGGGAGAGTCCTTGTGGACATCAGGATCCACTTCTTTTACTGTGCAGACGACTGAGGACTGACACCAGTTGTCCAGAGCAGTTGTGGACTCTTTGTCATTGGAGATACTCAAAAGCAACCTGCTGTATGGGCAGAGGGGTTGGTCCAGATGACCTCCAGAGGTCCCTTCCAACATCAGACATTCTGTGATTTTGTGACTGTCTGTGGTGCTGGAATGTCTCCCAGCATAGGATAGTTATTTCTGCATACATGTTAAAAATCACTGCTGCTAGCATTAAGAACACTTTGCATTCCAGTAATTTGGGGTTTGTTAATGATATGCAAATGTATGGACTTAAATAACTTATTATTCTGTTAAGAATAATTCATGTCTTGCAGCATTGAGCAGTGTAAATATACTGAGCTGGAAGGTTTGGCATGTTGGAGCTCCTTGGGGTGATGCAAATAGATAAACTTTGAACTTATTCAGTTATAATCAAGTAATACTTAATGTGAACTGCAGCTCATATTCTGTTTCCTGATCATCTTGTTGTAAGCTCATGTAGCAAGTCATCAATTTATATAGAATATTATGGTGTATGGTTTTATAAACGAGCTCAGCTGTGTCTTCTTACTAATGAATTTTAATATTAAGTAACTTGTTCATTTTTGTTGACTTGTTTTCCTCCTCAAATGTCAATAGAAGAATGTTTATTAAGGGATAAATTGGATAGAGGGAGTGGGAATCTTGTCTTTTTTTTTTTCAGTGCCTTATCTATATTCAGTTTCTAATAAAGCTGTTAAGAAAGATATAGCAATATTATTTCTATGTCAGGTAAGATGTTGACTTTCCCACAATTACTATTTTGGGTTGTTTCTTTCTAGCCTGAGGAAATGACCAGATTGAGAAGCCTCAACAGACAGCTCCAAATAAATGTAGACTGTACACTGAAAGAAGTTGATCTCCTTCAATCTAGAGGTATGGAATTGATAGGGTTTTTTTTTAAACATTATTTAAATATGGGTGGGAGTGTTGCAGACAATAAGAAGTTGAGCAGGAGTGTTGATCTGCTTGAGGGCAAGAAGGCTCTGCAGAGGGATTTGGACAGGCTGGATTGATGGGCTGAGGCTGATTATATGAGGTACAACAAGGCCAAGTGCTGGGTCCTGCACTTGGGTCACAAAACAACACCGTGCAATGCTACAGGCTTGGGGATGAGTGGCTGGAAAGCTGCCCAACTGAAAAGGATTTGGAGGTGTTGGTTGGCAGCCAAGCTGAACATGAGTCAGCAGTGTGCCCAAGTGGTCAAGAAAGCTATTAGCATCCTGATCTGTATCAAGAATAGTGTGGCCAGCAGGAGTAGGGACGTGATTGTCCTAATGCACGCAGCACTGTTGAGGCCACACCTTGAATAGTGTGTTCAGTTTTGGGCCCTCACTACAAGAAGCTGGAGTGCGTCCAGAGAAGGACAGTGAGGCTGGTGAGGGGTCTAGAGCACAAGTCTTGTGAGGAGCGGCTGAGGAAACTGGGATTGTTTAATCTGGAAAAAAGGAGGCTGAGGGGGAGACATTATCACTCTGTACAACTACCTGAAAGAAGTTTCTAGCAAGGTGGGTGTTGATCTCTTCTTCCAAGCAACAAGTGATAGAACAAGAGGAAGTATCCTCAAGTTGTGCCAGGGGAGGTTTAGATTGGAATTAGGAAAAATTTCTCGTGCAACAGAAATTATATAAATACAGTAAAACAGATTAGAATATGCATAGTCCTGCTTTTTTTTACCAATAATGTCTTCTACAGAAAGATTTCTGTTTTCACATATTTTTAAAGCAATACACAACACTGAACTGGAGGTGATTCTTCAATATGGGATTAGCCTGTTAATATTTGGTAATATCTACACAAACCTGAAAACACCTGACAAAAGACTACTCAGAGAAAAGCTAATATATAATGTCATAATAAAAAGATGTATAAAATCTGAAGCCTCCAGATGTTCACATCATGGGTACAGGCATGTGAATAATTTCTGAGTTACACTTTCTTTTCTTTCCTGACAGGGAACTTTGATCCGAAAGCTACATGTAACTTCTATGATAACATAGAGCCTGGTCCTGTTGTGCCACCAAAGCCATATAAAAAGGGTAGGTCAACAAACAAGAATCAGGCTACCTAATCTGCATTGTGAAAGCTTTTTATTTCCCTTTTTAAAAAAAAGTCTGTGTTGACAGGAAGCTATTCTAATTATTGTAACTTTTCTCTATATAAACCAAGATAGCTATTTTTACATAAGTGCAGTAATCCTGGCTACAACTTGTTTTCCTCAGGCAGGTTGCTGCAAATCAATGTTCTGTTAATGTTATTTGTAAATACTGTTACTCACTATTAGAAAAAGAGTTGAAAGTATACAGACTTTTATGTGTTAACTTGAGCTTCCTAATTATGGGTTTGGTTTTTTTATAAATACTTCTAGGTTAAAAGCTCTACATCAAGCTTGTTTAGCTGTCTTCTAATATGTGTTTTTAGGGTTTTATAGTTTAGTTGGGAACTTCTATGCAAGTTCAGTTGGTCACAGCAGCTTTTTAAAATTTGCATTTTTATTCTTAATTCTATGTTAACTTGACTGGTAACACTTTAACTATTTTTTGTGCAGAGTTTGAATTTCAGAGTAGCTCTGAAGTTTTAGTGCAGCAAGAGCTTCAGTCATTTTAAGGACCAAGACAGAGCACATTGGTCTAAAGTGTTAACACTGTCCCACTTGTACAAGTTCATTAATGGTTTCTAAAATTTTCTGTGCTAGCTGTATAGTATCTAGGATTCATATCCAGCTTAGGACACTTAAGTTTTATGTAAGCACAGGAGCTATGTATTTAGTCTCACTTTTTGCCCAGTGGAGATGCAGTCAGTACATCCCAGAGTGTAGCTCAGCAGGCCTCTGAACTCTGCTACCTTTGGTGGTGGTTTTGGAGCAGAATCCTGCCTTTCGTGTCAGGTATTTTTGGACTTTTGTTTTTTTTGTGTTTTTTTTTGTTTACTCTCTGAAATCTGTTAACAGAATGGTTTCAGATGTTAGTGGAACTTTTTAAACACTTATCTTTCTGCTGAAATAGCCAGTCTGGGATCCTGTGCTCTGATACAGAGAAAACAGAGGTCTTTCCTCTGAAAAGATTGTGTGATAAATTTTACAATATTGTGTCTCCTCTTACTGTAACTAGCATATACTGAAATTATTAGTGGAAAAGAAGTCACTCTTCTGAATCAATAATCATATAATCTCTTGAAAATCCAAATTTTGTAAATAAATTCTAGTTGCTGCATCTAGCACTTCACAGTGGTTTTTGCAGTTGAATTTTGAATTCATGCATGGGAATTTTCTCCTCCTCTTTTGAAACAAGTCTTTTACCCTTCAGTATAATGAAATGCTTAGAACTACTGCTCGTGGTTCATAAAACACTCAATACTGGGATGTGTTCCCCTGCATAGGTGGTATTGTCCAGGAAAGACGGTAGCAGCAGGTGAGCAGTGGCATGAAGGCAGCTGCCTTGATTCATGTTAAATTGCAGTGGTCATGTGGTTAGTTTAAGGCACTGCTACTTCATGATGCTTGAAGAGATTCTCTTAACTACAGTAGCCTATTTGTTTTATTATTTCAAAGCAACATAATGGGCAAAATTTGCATGAAATAAGTGATTCTATTTGGCAGTAGGAAAGATAGTGTCTTGTAAGTATTTTACAACTTTTATGACTAGCTTCCTGGTTTTGTCTGTATTCTGAGCTTGGCATTTAACACGGAGTCCTCAAAATATTTTTTTTTTTCCTTAAAAAAAAAATCTGTTTCCTTAATATTCAGCTGTTGAAGAAGGCATAGGCAGAAAGGCAGGTGTGGGCAGACAAGGGGTTGCTCTGTGCTGCCATCTGGCTAGTCAACATGCATGCAGTCTGGTGCACACACTGCTTGCTTAGAAGGAATCTGTTGAGGCCAAGCACTGTTTGTATGACTGTGCAACTTCTGGACTGAAGAGGGTTTACATCTGAGCAAGGAGGTTACTTTTATTTCCTTTAAGTATGTCTCCGAAGACAAACCAAAGTGCTATTTGCACTAACTTTGTCATCAGCCATCTGCTAGATATCTTAACAGATGACAACAATTTGAATTAGAAATTGCAGTCCTTTTATATGCCATAAGTTCTCCTTTAATTAAGCTGTTCTAGAGGTGTTTGTTTAGCAGATGGGTATCTTAAACAAATTCTAGGTATGCGTGCTAATGGTGTTTCGAATATTAACATTTTGTAAAACGTGTTTCCATATCCTACAAGCATTTGTCACTTTTACTGGATAACCTGAGGTCTTGAAGTTGGTAGTAGGAGACGCCAGAAAACCGAGTCTTTCTGTGGGTTAATACCTAATGTATGACTTGCGTACGTGCTGATTTTAGGAATGAAAACAGACTTAAGTGCTGCTACTTAGACACATTTCCTGCTGCAAAGCCATGAGGAAGAACAACAATCATCTTGTTTTGAAACATGTTTACCATTTTATTTTTATATTGTATTTTCTTCTGCCTGAATAAATGCTAGAAAAAGATGTGGAGATATCATCCGTTAGACCATTTGAAGGAACTAATTTAGTAGTAGTCTTTCACTCCAGGTAAAGTAGGGTTATTGGAATTTAGAATTTGGTAACTGCTGTACACAAACCTGTGAAGTCATTCCTTAACAGGATAGTGTTGCAGTGTCAGTAACAAAAATTCGGTGTGTTTTAAGCTATTAAACCTGTAGCAGTATCAGTGACCTAACAGTGGTGACTGCACTTTTTGTTTTTAATGTAGTATGGCTAAGTGACTTTACAGAAGTGAAATACTTTAAATACTCAGATTTCACAAACTGAATTAGAAGTGCTTTAGCAAAAGACCTTTACTGTTACCAAAGTGGAAATGTTTCTGCACAGATTTTAAGATAGAATGTTTAATGAGGTGACAAACCAGTGGTGTGGTCTTGGCTATCATCCTTCTCTTCTGAAATAAGAAAAAATGTTTTCCTCTGGCTTCTTTTAGAGCATCAAAACAGCTCCAAACAGACTCCACGGACTCAGCCAAGAGATGAAGACTTTGAAGGGGCTCCATGGAATTGTGATAGCTGCACCTTTCTAAATCACCCAGCACTAAATCGCTGTGAGCAGTGTGAAATGCCGCGATACACCTGAAAATCAGGAAGGAGCTGCACTGGGTTGAAAACAGGCTCTCAAGCCAACAGCTGTGGAGAAGGAAACACGGGGAACCTTTCAGTTCATCTGCCCAGCCTTTGCCAGTTAACAATCTTATTATTGCAAGGGTGGGGGAAATGTGTTAAGATGTTTCTGCTTGTGCTACACTAAAAATAAGTAAATTAAGGGTGAAATTCATTCTTATCCCTTTGCAGTGAGCAAAGCAGAAAATGAAACCTGAAAATGTAAAAGGATTAATTTTGGGAAGAATGTATACAGGAAAGCAAATAACTACTGGTGTTTAGTCCTGTGGTTATAGCTTCTGCTTACTGGCTCTAAAAACAAAAACCAACAAAACTATTTTTTTTTTTAAAGAAATTATAGGACTCTTAGCAATGGTGTGAGATGTTACACTTAACCAGAAAAACTGAAGAGCCAGAGCTGACTTAACCTGGCCGCAGCTAGCTGGAAAATAAAGGCTCCCTGTGCTTCTAGATTGTAAGCTACTGAAAAAGAAGGCAGGTAAATGCAATGAGAAATTTTACAACATATGAAAAACAAGGAAATGAGTATTTGCAATTGCTGCTTTTTTTTCAGGGTAACTTATGTCTACAAAAAATTGCTGTTTGGAATAGTAACCTGAGGTGACTAAATGGGATATCGTATGAGCGTTACTGAGAGTTTAATCAGAGGTAGTTTTTTACAATCCCTTTTGCTTGTACAGTGCTCACCTGGCTGTGTCAACACTGGTAATAAACTAAGAACAAATTCTGCCGTATTACGAATGAAACTACTGCTGCATGCTTTCATTAGGCCGTCGTGTTTCAAAGCTAAAAGTATGCTTTTATATACAACAATCTTCTAAGCCTGTGCTCTGTAGCAGCACAGTGACATATGCCAAACACAGACTACTCCAAATTTGGTTTGGAAGACTTTTGCTCAGCCATGGTTGTGTGTGAGAAGAGTTTGTACCCAGCTCCTTAGGCCTTTTCAGCTTCTGGTTTGTGAAGAGTTCATGATGTTTACAGCACAGAAGGTACTTTGTGCCCCAGTTCAAAGTTAGCTGAAAAACAGTGAATCAATTAGCTCTTCAGTAAAGGTTTATTTGCACATTGTTAATAAACCAGCCTGTGGAAAATAGGAGATGCCAGATTCTGAAAAACTACACACTGCGTTCTTTTTATTTTGGTCAGGAAATATTTGCTGTAGGTTGAAGAACACAAGACTTGCAACTGAAATCGTACTGGTACTTTTATGCATATGATACACTGTATTATAAAGGTGATGTTCAATTTGTTTGAATGCTTCAGGTTGCTGGAATAAAGCACTCAATACTTGTGAAATCAAACTTGGGTTTGGGCAGCTGAATGATTACGTTACACAACTGTGCGACTGAGTAGGATGTTCTTGTGTACTGGTCAGAAGCTGGTACAGTGCATTTGAATTGTTATCCTATAACCGTGTCAAGATTCAGAGACGCAACCAAGCACGCCAGCTGAGTTATGGTAATTGACTTTGCACCTGTGAGGCAAAATGTGCTACCTAAACCTTACCAGAAGATATTTAAACTACTTTAAGTTGTTCATAGCTCATGGCAGCCACAGTCATGTGGCCAGTTACCGCAATTCACTTGATGTGTGGTAACATGTTAAGCTGTGGTAGATCGATCGTGTGTCTGAATCCTTATTTAAAATCAGTGTTTGTAAGGGGTGGGTGGAGGAAGTCTCATCTTGGCTGCATTGCTCAATCTGGTGTCTTCTCTCCCTTCAGTCTGTAAAGATTACAGTAAAATAACAAACTGTGATCTTAGATGAGGAACCAATACTTTATCTGGCATTTTCCAATATGTTCTTGCACTAATTATATCTTCAGCATAATTTTAAATAAGCTAAGAGATCTCCAGCAATCAGTGTGCACCACTGATGAGCAAAACAAAGTCAAAGAGATCAGAGCTAGTTTTCCTTCCTCCCTAATGATTTATATTACTGTGTGAGGAGTTCATCACGTGTGGAAAGGGGTAAAAAAAGTAATGTCAAATGAAGTTAGAAGGCAAATATTAATTTTTTTCATGTAAGTGGACAGTCTGACAAAACAGATAACTAGAAAACAGATGAGCAGAAGCAGTATACCTAGGATGAGCAGTACCATTGCTGTTATCAGCCGTATAACGAATTCCTCAGAACAATACCAGTAACTTCATGACTTTTCTATTGTGATGTCTTTGTATAATTTCAGTTTTCTGTTCATTTGCACTTCTGTTGAAGTTCTAGAAGCATCTGTTGGAGTTACAAAATGATAGCTACTGAAATGACAGCAAGTGAGGGTTGGTGTGTCATGCATCAATACAGTTGTGCCATTTTCAGACAGAACAGGTGGTCCTTTTGAAGGGGGTAAATAATAATGCATGCAGTCCAATAATTCCCTGAACTGTAATAACTGTAAATGGTGGCTTGCTAATCTTAGTTGTAGCTTCACCAGAGGAAGAGAAGGAAGGCTGCTGTGACAGCAAGAGACTTTTTTGGAAGACCAAACGAGTACCATTAAATTGCAAATGAATTCCTCCATACCAGTAATTTTACTTCAGTTTTTCAATTATTCTCATTTGTTGCTTGTACAAAACAAACCCTTCTGTTGTATTCTTTTACTTGTAAATGCCCATGCTCCAACATGAATAGTAAAGACTTTACATGGTGCTTGAATATTTTTAGTTTGCTAGAATGTAAACTGTATTTTGAATATTGGAAGATCCATTTTCCTTCTGAAAGCAGGTGATGCCCTTCGCACCCCAACTGAACTGTAGATTATGCCAAAAAGTTTGGTTTATGTAATATTTATTGAATGCACATAAAACCCTAATGTCAGCTGGCATACAAAATGCACTGTATTGTATAAAGCGTGTGTGTGTGTGTGTGTGTGTTTGTGTGTGTTTGTGTGTGAATGGTGGGATGCTGATGCCGTTGTGTTGAGTTAATGCACTACTTGTGTTTTCTTTTTTTTTTCCTTAATGACTGAGCTTTCCCTCAACCATGCTACTAGAGTGGTAGAGTTTGTAACTGACCTGGACATTCAGATACTCAAAATGATTTCACTGTTCATTGAAATTTTATAAAGCTTATTTTATATTTACTGTGCTATTAAGATGAATTCCCTTTAATTATAGAATACTGCTGTAGTTCTTTAAAAGTTTATTTAGGCTGGGGCTTGTAGACAATTCTTCAGAACATAGTAAACCAAAAGAAATCCTCAACTTTAGATTTGCTTTTAATTTGATGTAATTATTAGTCTTGTTTGGGTGAAGAGGAAGGGGGTGGGAAGTCAAGCAAAAGGAAGTACTTTGTAACATGTAGTCTTAGATCAGATTGAATTGTTGTATTTGTGTGTCTGTGGTATGTGTGTGTTTCCCTTGAAAAATGGGAGATGTGGTGAAAAGGTGTAATAATTCTTAAAAGAGCTGGTCTCAGTACTTTCTGATTATGATATGCTACTAAATCACTTTTTTTAAAAGAAACAACCAACCTTTTATTTCAGTTACTTTACCTGTCCCAGTTATACATCTCTCATTTCAATTTCTAAATACTTTAATATTGATTGTAAAACCCTTTGAAATAAAAATACTTGAGTTGAAATGGGGACAAAACTAAAACCAATAAAGAATGTTTTAAAAAAAGAATGTGAGAATATTAGCTATGTTAAAAACAAGCTTGTCATCAGGATGATAGTTTCTGTTTTAAACTTCAGTGGTATACCCTAGAATGTGAAAATTTCTGTCCTGAGGAGAAGCAGACAGTTGGACATAAACAATTCATCAGCTTTTTTGGTACCATGGAGTTTGTGCCCTGTACTCCAGTGACTCTAAATCCCGTAAAAGAAAGAAGATATGCACAGAAATCACATCTCATAGTCAGTACTGTCTCTATGTGCTGCTGCATTTGTTTTGTTTCAACATGTCAATATGATCTGAAACGAGCCATGACTGAATTCTGCCAGATTTCTTCAGTTAGGGGCTTTCATTGCTGTTTCTGTCCATAAATATTAATGCGGATATTTTTCTTCATTTTGAATAATCAGAAATCAATGGAGTTAATGCAATATTATAATCCTGGATTTTCAGTACCTTTGAAACAGATTTTGAAAAACTGTGTTCTTGAAACTTATTTATTTATGGTGGCACCAATGTATCTAATCCATATTTCCTGCTGTGTGAAACCCTGTTAAATTTTTTCATTAAAAAAGAAAGAAGACATGATCTTGTTTAATCCTGTATATATGGTGTCTACATTCTAGATTTGTGTATGCTGTGAATGAACTTATTACTAAGAGATGAAATTGTATAAAAGCATTCAGAGGCTATGCATGCATGGTACCTCCAGAAAGTGCATACTCCGAGTTGCAGATTCCTGCAAAAATAAATTAATAAAAGTAAGCAAACATCACATCCTGCATTGGTTCTTCTATGTGGTAGGAAGCATTTGCAAAATACAGCCTTTTCGCTATCATAGTCCGATTGTTTCTGGTTTTCTGCTTGAACCCATAGCTATAGCACATTTGTTGCAGAGCTTTTGGGGTTTTCATTTTGCTGATCAGTGAGGTTGTCATTAGGCAACTGCTGAATATTGAACTGGGGTCCAAATGCTGTTCCTGTGAATGTGAACTGCTTGTATAAGTAGGAGGCCTATTTAGATGATAAATATTCTGTGCAGCTTCTGGTGTAGAAATGGACCATTGGATGTTCAGAGGGTGAAGTTGAGCTCCTCGCTTTTATTTTTGAATGGAAAGTCCTCAGTAAAGGAGGTGTCTTTACCTGCAGATGGTCACCTTTTGTTTGTGGTT
>NW_010160338.1:0-16142 GCF_000695765.1 Mesitornis unicolor | reverse complement strand
ATTCCGGCTCATCCTCCATAGTACTGAGTATCTGGATTAGAAAAGTTCATCTTCTGCCGTAACCTCAGACAGAAAAGCACTGCTCTGGGAGAGAGTGGAGAATTTGAAATACTTAAATCGGTACACAGGCAGTTTCTTTTTATTAGTAGACTTTTTCAATTGTCTTGATTGTACCAGCTCGTCATAATCTAAAACTTGAAAGCTCTGTTGCTGTGCTGCAGCTGCAGCTGCATTTTGTTCATGTACACTTTCAGACATTCTGGTTTAACAAACCTGCTGCAACTTGGGTTTTGAGCTTTTGTCTGCAAACATGTAAGAATTTGGGTTTGCATTCCTTTTCCGAAATTGAGTTTATAAAACTTCAGGATATGTTTGTACTGAAATCAAGCATTTGATTCTCTCACTTCAGAAATCATTGCAATTGAAAGTTATTTTTTTTAATTTCAAAGCTTTGAAACAAGTTTTAAAATGTTAAGGTACCTATGAAATGTGCTATGCTAATGGAGAACACACAAAGCCAAAAGACGCTACATCTAACACCTGACAGCGGCCTCTCTTTGTGGTTGACTCCCTGAAGTCATGAGGAGGAGGATCAGCCTCAATGAGGATCAGCCTCAAATAATTGCATATAGTTGGTTTATTCATAAGAATTCTTGGTTTTGACAGTACTGCACCATGTCTTATACCTGTGGCGTTAGAGAGGTGGTTTGTGTTGTGACCTGGTGAGTATCCCAGGGAGTAAGTGCTGCTGCTGCTCGGCCGTGGTCTGTAGTGGTGGGTAAGTACTGTATTGTCTTTAATTGCACACTCTCTAATGGTAAATACGATTCTTGGAAGGAGGTGTCTCAGATAACTAATTTCACCTAACAGCTGGATTCAAATCATATATTAAGTGGGTTACCTGATGATTTGTGGAAACCTTGTAAAGTTGTTAGAGAAGGGGCTGTGTTAGTTTTTGGTCAGAGGGTCTGTGGTTGTGGCATGTTGTACTTTGACAGTAAAAGCCAGGCCAGACCTGTAAAAGCCTCCTGTGGGAGTGAGAGTATTTTACAAAATATTCAGTTTCTCTAGAAAACAGTAATGTTTTGATTTAAAAAAAAAAAAAAACAAAAAAAACCCAAAAAAAACCCTCCACATTTGTAAAAACTCCCCTCTGCAGATGATTTTTTACAAGTTTGTTTTGAAGATTTTGACAAATTGATTGTCCTTTATTCCCAAACCATAGGGATTTTGTTGAAGTTAACAAAGGCTCTCTTGCTAGGTTTGCTTAAAAAGAGTAAATGCTGTTCTGTTACTGCTTTAGAAAACTCAAAAGCCTCTGATTGAAAGGCTTGCAACACAGATGCTACTTGATTTCTTACTAAACACTTCATTTTTTGGGAAGTATTTTAGGAAAATAGTTTAAACATGTGAGAGTGGGTTTTACTTTGTAGGAAAAATACAGTGTATTTAATGAGAAATGCTGCTAGGTGAGGGAGGTGATAGGTTTGAAGGTGCTATTCTGACTCTAGGCTGGTAGAGCATACCAGTATTTTGTATAGCCAGTGGCACTCAGATCTGGCATTGGTTATAAAGACCAGGAGCAGCAGCAGCAGTGTGCCTGGATCTGCTGGAGGCCGGCTGCCCAGCTGGAATGGGGTGCGTGGCATCTTTTGGAAGCATTAAATGGCCATATATTGATGGCCCTGGGTCATGTACTGGGATGTGCAGCTGGTCTGTAACAGTGAAGCATCGCGGGTTGCAACAGGTGGGTTGTGTGGATGTTACCACAGCAGGAAAGATCATTGGCTTTTTGGGAAAGAATGAAGAAAATCCCAACCCCAGGACTAAATGCTCCCCATCCTTGCAGAAGAGGTGGTTCAGGAGCTGCCTGGGAGTCACGGATTTGGGTCAGCCAAAGCTGGGGCTTCCCTGCCCTAAATCAAAGACACAAGTCACAGCTTGATGAATATTCATTGCAAGCTCCCAAGGGCTCTCTGCTGATTTGTTCCCAAGTATACTGAACCAGCCTTGCAAATTCCCAGCATTGGAGGTTATATTTCACTTGAATTTTTTTGTCTCTAATTTTGAGCCTGTTCAATTAATTCTAATGATTTGGCAAAGCTGAAGTTGCTGTTGGCAATGTAGTGGATCTCTTTGCAGAGCACCCTGTGCTTCGGAGAGTGCCTGGTGTGACTCTGCCCGGGGTCCAGATCCACGTGTAGCATCCCTGTGACCCATCCCATGAGGAGGGGGAGAGTAATAGGCAGATACACTTTCCACAGCGATACACAGGTTTAGGGTAAGCAGGATCTGAGAAAACTTTACAGAGAATGACCTGTGTCTCCATCATGATTTGTGAATCCTCTCCCCTAATTAGGTTTCTGTATTCACTTTGCTTGCTTCATGATGAGCAGCTGTGGTGGTGAAAGGCCACGGTCACCTCATCGCCGCTGGTACTGCAACCTAACGGGTTGGCTTGGCTGCTGTTCCAAGTAACTGATTTTTAACTTTTTTCCCACTTTTGTCTCAAATGAGTATTCATAAGCCAAACTGATGTTCTTTTTCTTTCCTTTTTATGGATAATAGTACATGACCATGAATCTGTTACTGGTTATTATCTATTCAAACTGACAATTTCAAAGCTCTGGTGAGTAGGTACCAAGCTGTCTGTAGGTTCACACCCTTCCCAGCACTGCTCCTCAGGTTGTCCTGCTCCTCAGGTGTCCTCACTGACACCTCAGGTCAGTGTCATACCACACAGAACTAAATGAATACTTTATAAATCTGTAAACCAAATCTTTAAAATTTTGAAACGTGTAATTTTGAAACTTACTTCAGGATTTACTGTTTCTTTTTAATGAAGCTGCTTGAGAAGCAGACTGGCTGACTTGATCCTGCAGCCCTTTTTAAGAGACTCAAGCCAATGCTGCTTGTAAGAACTGTCATCTCTGGTAAAATGACAACTTCCAGACAAAATTAGCATATCTTGTTTTGTATGACTGAAGTGAAATACTTGAAATGTTTATTTTTTAAATATGTATGTTGGCCTTACTTATCACGTGACTGATTAAATGAAAAGCTAAGTGACTTGCATGCGAAACTACTTATCTAGTAGTCCATGTATCACAGTATTAAAACTGAGAACCACCAATTGGATTATTCAAGAGAGTGATAACAAGATCCTTTTTATTTTCAACTGCAGCAATATTGAACTTACTGAATTTGATACCATGTGCCCTTTAAATGTTCTGTCATGTTTTACCGGTTGATTGCCTTACAGTTCTGTTCCAGATGAAATATATCCTGCTTTGGTCAAGGGGGCTCCCCAGTTATTTGATGGTTCCTTAACTGAGGTTATCTGATGGATAGCAAAATTTTTCCAAATTACAAACTTTCAGGTCTGTAACAGTTCTTGGTGGAAATGTTCACCTTGTATCACCTTCTCTCCAGCAATGCTCCTGTAAATGAAGCAGACTCTTCAAAGGAAAAAAATGCAAATAGGTTAACTGTGAACTTTTAAAGACAACTCAGATGTTTTCATGAGCTATAAAAAGTACCAAGTGCGTGGAATTCCCACATGGCATTGCCTGGCTTTAAAAATGAAAGCAGGTTTATTACAGCAATAAATGCAGAGTGTGTAAATGTTTCCTAGTAGTTTTCAAAGCTGTTCCTTAAAACTGGAGGTGAAAGATAACCACTTTGGTCTTTTTCCAGCTCACAAATTCTACTGACATCAAATTTGTTCTATGAGATAAACCACTTTGAAAACAATCCTCTGCCCTGACAAAATGAGGGACCTGTTCCTGATGCAGAGGAATAACTTACTCTTTTCCAAAGTAGAATTTAGTGTTGCCTGGGCTTTTCTAATTTCTGCAGATATGCAGATCTTTATCAAGTCGTGCCATTCTTCAGCTGCCACTTTTCCCCCCCTCCCTTTGCCAGTGGCAAATGAAGGCCTTGCTGGCCACCTGCCGGTCACTGGTGCTGCAGACCTGCGGTGACAGGGATACATGTGTCTAATCTAGGTGGGTTTGTTAAACATTTCATGCCGGTTTCTTATGGGAAGAGGTCATCACTTGTGCTGTTCCTCCAGGTTTCAGAAATCCCAGCACTACCTCGGAGACAGATTCCTCTCATGATTGTTGTCACCTTTCAGAGCCTCTGCTTCTGTCTCTAATTTTGGGACAACCAATCTGAACCACCCATTTTGAAGCCGTGCTGACCCAAGCACAGCTTATTCTCCTTAAAGACATCTGCACGTCTGGTACTGGCCATGTAATGCCTAACCACTGATTTGTCTTTTTTCTTTGCCTGGCCAGAAGAGAGGATTTTGAGGCTCAGTTCTGCAACTGGGTGTGTGGGTCCTGCTTAAGAAGAGAAGATCCAGTTTAGTACTCGTGTTTTGGCAGACTAAGATTTTTAGTAGCAGAATGTGTGAGAAATCACAGCCAGTTGATATTTTTAGTCATGATATTCCATATTGAGGTGTGAGAAGAGTTAGATGATGGTGAGGAACCTCAAGATTAGAATATGTTGTTTCCTCCATGTACTTTAAGTACTATATTCAGGGTATTGTGGTTAACTTTTTATTGGTAGAGGTTATCCTTCATGGTTAAAAACATCTCTCAAAAGAGTGAGGAAATTTGAGAGAAGAGCATCTTCCTCTCAACCTAGAATCATTATAGATATGTAGTATTGACAACAGTTGTATGAGACTGCAGTTACAAATAGATTTTCTTGCCTGCTTAATTGGAAGGCCTAAACAAGATTTGCCACATTAAATCCTATCCAGTTTTCAGCTTTCTAGTTTTCTCCAATTATACTAATTTGTTTTCTTCTCATATTGATGAACTTCAAAGTTATTGAACATTAGCTTATCTTTGTCTCTGTAGTTATATTGAAAACTCTGCATCTTAGGAAGTATACAGAAATCAAGCTAAAGCTGGCCTTTTCCTTATTGCCATGGCAAGCTCTGTGACAAGTGGTTGTCCCTTACTGTCACAGGGGCAAGAGTGCTTTTATTCACATCTCGAACTCTTCCCAAAGGCAAAGGGTCAGATAAAATGCAGATGAGCTGGTCCTCCAGTTCTAACAGCCAAGAAGGCTGGGTCTCAGAAGAGGCAAGTGCATTGCTTCTGGGAGACCGAGGGGAGATGGAAAGAGGAGGAGGATATTTGGAACGTCCCAGGGCTGCCATCACCACCGGGTTACCTCCAAGATGTGCAAAAGCTGGTGTGCTTTGCCCTCTTACCCTCTGCATTTCCCAGATCCCAGCTGCCCATGGGGATCCCCAGTGCAAGAGCACAGGCACTGCTGCAAAGTTGTGTTTCCTTTCATTTGATGTTGTTCCACAAAACCTTACAGCAAGAGTGTGGGGGTGGTGGTGGCAGAAGTGTGAATAAACATTAAGGTAGAAATAGCAACTCTATTTTGTGCTAGTCTGATGTTCAGCAAAGTCTCTCGGGTTTCTTTCTTTCCATTTTCCCCCACCCCCTACCTTCTGTTTGTCAGTTAAATACATCTTGATAAAAAGAACAAAGTTGTGGACATATCCAATTGTAGAAAAGAGCAAACATGTGCCTATAAAAAACATCACCATGCTAATTTACTGCTACAATATTAAAGATGAAGTGTGGTCAATAGGGACATGATGGAAGTCGCCCTTATTGGCACTCATTGCTCCCTAAAAATAAAAACATTCAATTGCCATTATAGCACTTACTACCAAAGAAATATTATTAGTTTCTATAAATATTTATCTTGCCTGTTTTCCTTGGTATTACACTTCTGTTGAAGTTCAATTCCCCTTCCCCCCCCGCCCTTGCTTGTTTACTCCTTGGTTTCTCATGTCTGGTACATTTATGTGGCTGTTCCAAGTGTTTGTACCGCAGACCAAGTTCAGTGCTAGCTTTAACTTGACAGATACAGAGTACTCTTATCTCATGGTTTCCTGATGTTGTTATCCGTTGAATGGAGAGCTCAGACTATTTGCTCCTGGAATAATTCTCTCCACAGATTTGTCCCAACACAGCTCTATAGTGAAAATATAAGTTAAAAATTTACTGAGAACTGCCTAGTACTGACTTGGGTGTACAACGATTCTTGGCATACTTTACAGGAACATTTATGAGAACACCATAACCATGGTGTCCAGCATTCAGTGTTCACCGCGCATCCTAGAAACATCTGAATTACAGTACTTATAGAGATTGCAATGTAGAGTAAGAAGTTATTGGACTGGAACGTGTAGTTTTATTTATTTATTGAAGCCAATTTTATTTTACAGGAAAATATAGAATAAATTAGGTCTAATTCTAGTGCAATTTCTTATTTCCAGCACCAAACTAATTTTGCAATAATGGAAACTCAGTGAACAATATTCACAGAAAAAGTCTCTCTGGTGTTTATGTGCTCAGTTCTCCTTTCAGTAAGAAAAAGCATTTTTTGTCCATGTCTTCCACAGATTTCAATTCATCCTTTTCAATACATTTGTTACTTGTTTTGGCAGCTTGGGCTGCGTACGTTGAGAAATGTACTGCACCCAGGCACAACAGAGCATGAATAGCAAAATTTGGTACTGAAACACGAAGGTTACTTTATCAAGTAAACATAATGACAGGGCATTGAGAACAAGGCTGCATATCATCAAAGTAAATAGCAGATATGTAGCAGTCTGTTTATTTTCCCTTTCTTCATATCAGAAATAATCACTGTTCAAAGATTCCTGCCTGAAGACTTATCATTTCTGGAAAAGACCAACAGAAATAACCACATCCTTCAAAACTGACAAGAAATGAAACTGTAAAAATAAAATTATCGCCATTTTCTCTGGCAAAAACTGTCAATCACACAAGATATAGCAAACAAGTCTGTGATTAAAAGAGCAGAAGCAGCCTATTTTTTTCCCCAAAGAGAAAGTAGAAAGAACTCCACAGCAGGTAGTATGTAAAATACATAAATTAGGCAGTAGAGAACATAAAAGATGCCATGGTTGAGTTTCAGGCTTACTGTAACTCTGTTTCTTTTGCTGCACTTTATAGAATTATTAAAGTAGACACGCAGGACAAAGTCCTTTTCATAATTCCCTATCTGCAGGGGAAGTTCAAATGGAATGTATTTATTTTTCCTCAGATAAAGCCTCTACACCATATTTCGTTTCTATTAACTGGGGCACCAAAATTTGAAATAAAAGCAACTGAATAAATTATAGATACCGTGCTATTTTTAACATTCAGATCATCTTTTACCTGGTAGAAAGAAGAACCAACAAGGAGTAAACCACTGTGGCAGGTTTATTTTTTGGGGGGGGGTCTAATCTCCAGAAGTCCCCAAAATAGCACAGAATTAATTTAGGTGATTTAGTCTGGCTTTAGTCACAGGATGCATCTGGAAATGGTTGCTGGTGCCTTGCCAGGTGCACCCCAACAGCATTTGGGGTTTGGCCACTGCAGTGCTGCACGACCCTTCCAGCCCATTCTTCTCCATCTCCTTCATGCAGTCAGCATTTCTGGTCAATTTAATAGGAGATGTCATGGCTTATATTTCAAATTCTCTAAACAGCCTTTTCCCCCAACACAAGCATTTAATCCCTAGTGAGGAAGAGGCTTCTCTGGAGTGGTTTATCATGTCAGTAGGCTATTAAAGGAAAAACTGAAATGAAGCTGCAAAGCAGAACTAGATAGAAGGCTTAATTTGGGGATTTCCGTGTTCTTCATGTCCTGCTGCTTATTTAATTTTCAAAGAAGATACCTTCTTCCCCACGAAGCAACAGAAGAAAAAAAAGGAGCATAACTATAAGAAAAAGCGTAGAAGAAGAGGGAGCAGAGAGGGAAATGATGAACTGGCACTGAAGTGAACGTGAGTTACTGAAACAGAAAAAGGGTTAGAGAAATTTTTTTTCTGAATAAAAATCATGCATTTAAATTTAAAGCGTAGTTAAACAGAAGGCTGGTTGGCAATGTAACATAGATAAGGTGTCAAGTAAGCATTGCACAGTGGCAAAGTGTTTTGACTTAGCCAAGCTGATGGATGAAATAAAGGCCGTATGTCCCAACTTTTAACATCACCAGAAATAAAGATATATCTGAATTGCCAATACGACTAGGACTAAAGTTTCTTAGACTCTTGTCCTTCCAGAGGCTGGCCCAACCATCTACCACTCTTATTTCCTAGCTGAAAGTTTGATATTGTATTACAATGCTGCCTGTGTTGTCCAGAGCTCCTAAATTAATGATAAATATTTCTGTGCCTTGAAGCAATAAAGAAACTAAAGATAACTTATCTTTTTTTTAAATTCAATAAAAGTTCAAGCATATGCACATTAACTACACCTCATTTAGACACTTTGATGTCCAGCTGAGTAAGCAGACTCATGGTCCATCACCCCCAGATAAGCACTTTGCCCCTCTGCAGGGGAATGTGGGGCAAGTCCAGATGCTAACTCAGATGACCTCAGATCCCAACTGCTCTCAGTGGTGACTTTCTGTGCTGAGTCCAAACAGGTCTCGAGGCAGCAGAGACAGAGCTGTGAAACTTCAGAGGACCTAAACTGGAGGCACAATATAGGTGCAAAAGAAAATACTTTCCACACTGTAGCTTGAAGACCTTTTAGTGTGTTTTAGTTGGAGAACATGATACCTCCATCCAAGTACATCCTTGTTTGAAGGAAACCAGCAAGATTCAATACCTAATGCAGAACCATTAGTCTCACAAGTGTTAACCACATAGCTAATGCTACTACAGGGCTGCACATTGTCCTCTGGCTGGTGGGTCAGTATGGGAAACCAATGAGTGAATGGTCCAGGCCCTGAAAACACACACAAAAATGCAGAGGTTATAATGGAATCACAGAATGGTTTGGGTTGGAAGGGACCCTAAAGCTCATCCAGTCCAGTCCCCCTGCCATGGGCAGGGACACCTCCCACCAGACCAGGTTGCCGAAAGCCCTGTCCAGCCTGGCCTTGAACACTTCCAGGGAGGGGACATCCACAACTTCCCTGGGCAACCTGTGCCAGTGTCTCATCACCCTCACAGTAAAGAATTTCTTCCTAATGTCTAGTCTAAATCTACCCTCTTCCAGTTTAAAACCATTCCCCCTTGTCCTGTCACTAAAATCCTTGTTAAAGGGTTGCTCCCCATCTTTCCTGTAGGCCTCCTTTCAGTACTGAAAGGCACTATTAAGTCTCCCCGGAGCCTTCTCTTCTCCAGCCTGAACAGCCTCAACTCTCTCAGCCTGGCCTCACAGGGGAGATGCTCCATCCCTCTGATCAGCTTAGTGGAACTTTCCTTGGTTATGGAGTTTCCTCAGGGGAAGGGGCAATTTTTTAGTCATCAGGCTGGTATTTCATCAGCATGTTTTGTTTTGCAGCATCTCTGGTTATTCCAGATTTTAAAAAGGAGTCTAGCACGTAAATGAAACGGGTTTAACACAAAATTGTAATAATGAGGGTCATAAATCAGGTAATGGCGCCATGCTCAGTAATGATTAACTGAAAACCAAAATAATAAAACTTACTAAATGATCATGTTAGGGTAGAAAAAAACTAAGCCCTTTCTTTTCAAACATAAAGGACTATGTGTGCGCCCTTACAGACAGTAATAGAAACTTTAGGTTTGCTGTCTGGAAGCTGGAACTGTTCTTCCTTACATGCTATGTGGAACTAATGGTTTTCCAAAATTAAGCAGTCGCTGTGACCTTGAGTAACAAATACGTGGCTTTTGAGGGTGGTAAAAGTCCCCAACTTTTCAGGGTTCTTCAGTGTAATTCAGTAATGACCTGCTAGTGCCTTTCAAAGGATAAATATAACATAAAAATCAATACTGAGTTACAGAAAATGTTGGTACCTTTCCCATTATTGATTAAACTCTTCTTAGAATTTAAAGCAATGAAACATTTACTACTTTTTCAAACTTTTTTTTTTCTTGTAAAAGTCTGACTCCAGTTTTGCCATCCTGTCCTTACATTTGCTGATTTCACTTTGCTTCAGGCACTTTGTATTTCGAAGAGCCTGTGGTGTGAGATATGCACCAAGATTTTCCCTAATTAAATTCGTTCTGTCTATTTGACCAAGCCTCTTAAAAGGACAATGATTTAAAAAGCTGCTGTACTGGATCTGCAGATTTGCCCTTCTCATTCATCAAGGAACCGCCTGCCTCTACTGGGGAGGAGAATTAAGCATGCAAGTTATTCAAAGTTGATTTCTTATTCTGGAAACATACACCTACTTCTTTTCCATCAAAGCTGCGGATAGCATTAAAATACACTTAAACCCCTTTTCTGAATGGAGACGTTTCTCTGGATCAGAGCTATTGCATCCAGCCCTTTGTTCTGGGTATTATTTTTTTGCATTTGCCTGTCCTGAAAAGACAAAGACGAAATGTACCGTCAGTGGAAACTAGAATCCCTTCCTGTCCTTTAACTAAAAGATGGGGAAAAGCACAAGAGGAAATACAACAAAAGTAATGACTGGGCACCTTTTAATTGACAGATATTTATTCATCTTCAACCATGTTTCAATTACAAATAAAATAGTGATTAATACTTCTTTTTTTTTCTGAGGCTTTTTAAGCTATCAAATGGCAACATGCAGCGATAGTTTTGTTTAGTTGCAAAATCAAGGTGCTGGTTATTCACAGCTCATAAAGACTTAGTAAGGTATCTGCTCTAATTTTTATACTTAACCTTTTAAATACTTATACCAAAAGCAGCTTAAATAGACAAAACAAGACTCAGAGCACAGGCTATGTTTTGCATTTCACATAATTATTTTTGGATATATATGAAACAGTATCGATCTGAACCAACTTCAAATGAGAGGTACCACATTTGCTGATATCCCAGCATACCAAGCAATACGCTCCATGCAATTTCAAATTGAGATGCAGTACCAGCAAATTGATGTATTTGCTTTAAACTGCAGCTTCATTACACAGAAAAGGCTCAGCCATGTTTCAGCGCTCAGTGAAAGGAGCACACAAATTGACTGGAAAGCATTGATGTATCTTACAGAATTTAAAAGCAATAGCTTTCCTTTCCTTAAAATCAAAGTGCAAATCCTTCCTCATTGCATTTACTAAGTACAAAACAAGCATTGAAATAAATGCTGCTCTAAGATGGGTCAAAAGTTTTCCCTGTGTGAGTTAATGTAAGAACAAAAATATTGCCAGAATTTGTAGTAATTGAAGCTTGAGCTTGGGGAGGAACAGGGTAAATCATGTGTGCACCGCTGCTGTGAGAGATGTATGACAGGCAGAAAGGGCGACTGGAGCAAGTGACTGACTGCTTCCTCTTCATGTCATGGTCACCAAATCATCATCACCCTCCCATCAGCAGCCTGAGCTCCACTCCACCAACACTCGTAAAGCAAATGGTGAAACAGGGCAGGCATACTGGTGACACCCCACAGCTTGCTCTCCTCAGCCTAATGAAGCCTCTGGGATGACTGGGAAAATGTTGCAAGGCAGTAGGAAGTGCCACAGGAGTAAGCCGTGGTCAGCAGCTTCCCAGGTCTCCGGCAGCCCAGGGGTGTCCCCCATGCTGGGCAAACCACACAGCAAGTCTTGTGCCAGCAGCCACTGCATGGGATTTTCCAGCAACAGCTTCTTTTGAGCTACTGAAAATCCCAGTGGACAGTCAATTAGCTTTTATTCCCACTATTTGCACTTAATTGTCTGTTATTTAATTACAGGAAGGATAAAATGATGTCCTTGGGCACTGGCTAACTGATGAGGACAAGGAGAAAGTATCCTGTCTTCTCTTGATCTCAATTCATAGTCTTGATAATTGCTGGTGTAAACCATCTCCTTAGATGCAGTCCTGGTCCAGTCAACGTGTAAGCACGCACCCACATCCCTAAACCTTCTTTACTTATTCTTGCTCTTCCTGATTAAGTGTTTGAAAATGTTATTAATGTGCAAACAAGACCTGACCAGACCCCAAAGACATTTAGAGATCCAATCAACAGCCCACTGTGTAATATTTATCCTGGAGGAGCTACGCAAACATCACTTGGCTGATGTTAAGTGACTAATCACAGCTTGGATTTGCAATGTTCTCATCAAAAATTGTTTCTCATCAGCAATTAAGGTCTGGATTTTAACTGCTGTAGGGGTATTTTACACAAGTGCTGCTCATTAGCCCAATCAGGAACAGCAGAAACAGAATGAAGGTTATTTTGAAACTAAAATGGTCGTGCAAGGAAACAGGCATTCTGGCTCAAAACTTCATCTGGAGCTGATGGGTCATCACAGTTGGTATGCAATAGATCTGTGATTCTGTGTGGTAATACAAGTCCCACCACAATCTGGAAAGCACAATGATTACAATGAATATAATTACAATTACAATTACATATTAAAATTACATTAAAATTACAAATTAAAAATTACATTAAAATTACATTAAAATTACAATTACATATTAATCTACCTATTCACATTTTGATTTTAGAATAGTCCATGAACTTCTTGCATTCTAATAATGAACCACATTATTCACTGTCCTGCACCCCCATCAGAAAAAAGTATTAAACTACAAGTAAGAAAATTAATCATCATGTTACAGATTAAATCCTAAAAAGAAGAAAACGCCTTTTTATTAAAAATAGGGAGTCAGGAAAACAAAAATCAGCTGTATTTGACATATTATGACTGTATGAAGCACTGTAGTGTAAATTTCTCTTTAACAGTTCACAAAGGGAGGTAATGGAAAAATAATAAACTTCAAGTAGAGTAATCCTGATGTACTCACACTACTCTACATCATAGAGAAAAATAAAAGGTGCATAGAAATAAAGAGAAGACAAGCTCTAGTAAACCCAGTAGACCTTCTATGTAAGAGCTGTCTGCCAAAATCCAGTGAGAGGACAGAAATAGGCTGACAAGTCTGACAACTCAAACACTACATGATTTGAAAAACAGAGTTATTTTTATCATCTTCTTGAACTCGAGAAAAGGTGAAAACTTGAATATATATATACACACATATATATATATACGCATATATATAACCATACCTGCAAGTAATAATTTTAACCCAAATCTGTAAGTACTGTGAAATTTATATTAAAATAATTACAGCTACCAACAGCAATCCCATTAGATGGAGAAGTGATCCCTAGGGGGTGAGAAAGTGGAACCAGCTGTAGTCCCCTGGAGGAAGGGAATAAATCCTATTTATCACCCATGCCCCTTAGGATATACACCTACCTCCATCTGGTAAATACACCGACTCTGGGGCAGTGATGAGATGTGATGACTTTCCTTACCAGCTAAAGGGCTAAGAACAGTAGAGGCTGGTGGCAGTGAAAACATCCACCACAGTCCTGCTGGGATGAGTAATATCCTAATGAAGGGCTTCACCTTCTAAATCACCCTAAAATCACGGCTGCATCATTGAAACCCAAATTGTGTATAGCTGTAAATAATTAAATGCCACTGGCTGCAACTCATTTATTTACCATCTAGGAATGCTACCAGGGCTTTCCTAACTCATGAATAAAGAGTAGCGGAGTCTTGTGTTGCCAAATGGATGAGGAGTAATCAGGAGAAAAGCATCTGCATTGGGTGAAGTAGTGCAGTAGAACAGCAAAGTTCATCTTCTGGTCTAGTGGGTGTCCCTGCCCATGGCAGGGGAGTTGGACTGGATGATCTTTAAGGTCCCTTCCAACCCAAACCATTCTGTGATTCTATGATCTTTAATATAATAATGGATATGGTAATATCCAGATAACACTGGATCCTGACTATATGGGGGAACAGAAAAAGGCAGACTGACAATTCTGTTTGAGTGAGTTTTGCAACCTTTTCCAGATGTATCCTCAGTAATGGCATACTGGCTCCAACTGGAGCTAATCCTGCAAAACCTGATCTTCATATATCGGACTGCCTGAAGTCAATCCCTCTTTGCCTGACAACATCTCTTTCCTGGGGAGAGCAACAAACAGCAGCTGTTGCAAAAGGCGAAGCCTTTTTTTTTTTCTGTCCCATTTCTCAGAAACCATCAAAATTTATTTGTAAAGATAAAATGGTAGGGAGAAAGGCTAGACCACATTAAAAACATTTCCATTTGTCCTTCATCCTGCCAATGGAGCAGAGGAGGGAAGATGAACAGATTTGAGATAAGAGGTGGAAAATATCCCCTTGAATTGATTGGGGTTTTTTTTCACCACTCTTGAGATTGGATGAAAAAGCTGCCTGCAAGACAGAAGAGGGTCTGGGCTGGAGGGCAGCTCATGGTGTGCTGAGGCAGCCGGGAGCCCCAGAGCTCAGCCATCCCCATGCTCCCCACTGCAGCTGGAGCAGGGGCGGCCGCCAGGCCCATTGCATCCCCCTCTCCCTCCATGTCTTTAGAGAGCTGGGTGGTACAACACTCCAACTCAGAGCTACCTGCACTGAGTCAGGCTCTTTGCCTGGAAATAAATGATGCCAATCTTGTCTGAAGTGTGCATTAAATAGGAAGCATTAAAGAGGGATTGTTAAATTCAGAGTGTTAAAGGAAGAGCTTCTTTTTCCCTTTCCCTGCCTTGTATATAAAGCAAGCAGGTGCTTGATAAAATGTAGAAGGAAAACTCAGAAAATCCATCCCGATTTT
Organism: Mesitornis unicolor; assembly: GCF_000695765.1. Lineage (NCBI taxonomy): Eukaryota > Metazoa > Chordata > Aves > Mesitornithiformes > Mesitornithidae > Mesitornis > Mesitornis unicolor. The sequence goes on along the minus strand of NW_010160338.1, from coordinate 1,570 downwards.
GCCAGAAAGGTTTCATTTGGGGTCAGTTAAGTCAGAACAGGGAAAATAAAGATACAGCTCTGAAAAGGATGTAGAAAAGAGGAGGGAGGGAAGGGAAAGTGGAAGTGATGAAAGCACCACCTCCACTTTCAAGCCGTTAATGATATCCAGCTGTTTTTCACCACTGAGAATATTGCTTTCCTCCCTCTGAAAGTTAAGGTAATGCATTCTATTAAACAGGAAAGAGCTTGAATTGACTAATACCCACTCCTGTGCAGAGAGGTTTTGGCATGGTGTTTTTATTCTTCTCCTTCCTACTCCATCAGTAAAGCAGCAGCAGAAGCCATGTTGATAGTGTCACACAATTAATGCAATTTACGCACTGGCATTTTTCTTTAAAATCCTTTTGCCAAGATTTAATTATAAAACTTGGTGATGTCCTTTTACATACTGAAATAAATTTTAACTAAAACTTTTGTAGTGTTTTAAGTCAACTTCCTTTACACTATTTTCTTGAGAAATTTGCCAAACATATGCAGTTACAGTACTCTGGATTTCTAAATTGCTTTCATTTTTGCCAAGTGCCCTAGTAGGTTTCTAAATGTCACCTGGGCAAGGCTGACGTGAATGGCTGAGTGGGAACTGCTCTTGGCTGCCATCCCAGTTAAGGACTCGGTCTTTGATCAAACTTCACGGGTCTGTCTAGGTCTTGGTTTTTGGGAGTGACAGCCCTGAGGAAAAACATCCCAGACTTCTGGTGTGACCCCAGGTGAATTACTTAGTCTTGTTGTGAGCATGGTTGCCTTGCCATCTTTAAAGGTCCAAGATTAATCCTCAAAGTCCCTGAAGTCCCCCAAAAAGTACCAACTTGCACTGAATGTCGGGCATGAGTTTTGGGCAAGCTGTTGGTCCCAGTGCTGCGGTGCCCAGACACGAAGGGGTGAGGAAGTTCACATCCTGTCTGCCAGCTGCTTCCCATGGCATCCACCTCCTCCTGCTGTTCTCTGCCAGGTCAGGTTTCAGACGATGCAGAGAGAAAGGGGCATTTACAGGCTTTCATCTCTGCAGGGCCACTGAAACCGCATGGCTTCAGCTCATGTGCTTCATTTTTAGGGGACAAAAGGAGACCACCACACTGTCAGAGGTAACAAATAACTGAGATGAGAATCTTTTTACTGCCTCATGGTTGGAGGGATTTAGTGGAGCTGCGGTGTGTGTCTTGCTGTGCTACCACATCAGGGGAAGAAACATTCTGCATCCCAGGGACAGTCCTATGCTCCCAAGGGACTTTCAGGCACACTCATGGGGTGACGAGATGAACCCCAGGAGGTTTACTGGTCTTGATGGGTTAAGAGATAGGCTTAAATTTCTGAACAGCTGTAGATATCACAAACAGGACGACTACATCTGTAATTAACCAGCATTGTGTGACTGTCGTGGTTTAGGGCTGTGCTGGCCACTAAATCCTGGAGAGACGCTCTCTATTAACCCCTCTCCCCTCCCCAGAAGGGAAGAGAAAGAGAATAAGGGAGAGAGATTTTACAGGTTTGAAAAGAAAACCTAACAGGTTTAATAAAATAATAATACTAAT
>NW_010160337.1:2047-2327 GCF_000695765.1 Mesitornis unicolor | reverse complement strand
GCCCCCCGGCCGAGGCGGAAGGCGACGTCTCCGCGCTGGGCGCAGGCGCCGGGGACGCGGGTGACGCCGTCGGGCAGGGAGTGCAGGCGCAGGGTCCTCAGCACGTCCACGGGGTCACCTGTGCGACAGGGACACCCGTGGTGGGACCGCCCCACTGCTGGGGGTGCTGCCATGGAGGGTGGGGGGTGCCACGGGGGCCTATGGGGTCCCACTGGGTTCCATAGGGTCCCATAGGGTCCCATAGAGGATTATGGGGTCCCATAGGGGGCTGTGGGCACCC
>NW_010160337.1:686-2003 GCF_000695765.1 Mesitornis unicolor | reverse complement strand
GTCCTATGGGGTCCTATGGGGTGCCATTGGGAGTCCTGGGCATCCACAGGGTGCCTGGGTGCCATGGGGTCCCATAGAGGATTATGGAGTCCCATAGAGTGCCATGGGCATCTATAGGGTGCCTGGATGCCATTGGGTGCCATGGGATGCCATAGGGTCCCAGAGGGTGCCATGGGGTCCTATGGGGTGCCATGGGGTCACTGGGTGCCATGGGGTGCTATGGGGTGCTATGGGGTGCCATGGAGAATAGGGGGGCACCATAGAGTCCTAATGGGTCCTATGGGGTCCTATGGGGTGCCATGGGGTCACTGGGTGCCATGGGGTGCTATGGGGTGCTATGGGGTGCCATGGAGAATAGGGGGGCACCATAGAGTCCTAATGGGTCCTATGGGGTCCTATGGGGTGCCATTGGGTGTCCTGGGCATCCATAGGGTGCTGTGGGTGCTATGGGGTGCTATGGGGTGCTATGGGGTGCCATGGAGAATAGGGGGGCACCATAGAGTCCTAATGGGTCCTATGGGGCCCTATGGGGTGCCATGGAGAATAGGGGGGCACCATAGAGTCCTAATGGGTCCTATGGGGCCCTATGGGGTGCCATGGAGAATAGGGGGGCACCATAGAGTCCTAATGGGTCCTATGGGGCCCTATGGGGTGCCATGGAGAATAGGGGGGCACCATAGAGTCCTAATGGGTCCTATGGGGCCCTATGGGGTGCCATTGGGTGTCCTGGGCATCCATAGGGTGCCTGGGTCCCATGGGGTCCCATGGGGTGCCATGGGGTTACTGGGTGCCGTGGGGTGCTATGGGGTGCCATGGAGAATGGGGGGCACCATAGAGTCCTATGGGGTGCAGTGGGGTCCTATGGGGTCCCATAGGGCTCTGTGGGGTCTTGTGGGGTCCCATTGGGTGTTCTGGGCATCCATAGGGTGCCTGGGTGCCATGGGGTCCTATGGGGTGCAGTGGGGTCCTATGGGGTCCCATAGGGCTCTGTGGGGTCTTGTGGGGTCCCATTGGGTGTTCTGGGCATCCATAGGGTGCCTGGGTGCCATGGGGTCCTATGGGGTGCAGTGGGGTCCTATGGGGTGCCACTGGGTGTCCTAGGGTGCCATAGGGTCCCTGGGTGCCATAGGGTGCCATGGGGTGCCATAGGGCCCTTTAGGGTCCCATAGAGGGTTACGGGCTGCCATAGTGCCCTATGGGGTCCCATTGGGTGTCGTGGGGTACCATAGGGCCTTATGGGGTGCCATGGGATGCCATAGGGTCCCATAGAGGATTATGGGGTGCCATGGGGTCCTATGGGGTGCCATGGGATGCCAT
>NW_010160337.1:0-535 GCF_000695765.1 Mesitornis unicolor | reverse complement strand
GCCATGGGGTGCCATAGGGTCCCATAGGGGATTATGGGGTGCCATGGGGTCCTATGGGGTGCCATGGGGGGTCTCTGGGCATCCATATGGTGCCTGAGTGCCACAGGGTCCCACAGGGTCCCATAGGGTCCCATAGGGCCCACAGGGTACCATGGGGTTTCCCGGGCACTGTAGGGTGCCATGGGGTCCTATGGGGTGCCATGGGGTTCCCTGGGCATCCATAGTGTCCCTGGGTGCCATAGGGTCCCATAGGACACCACAGGGTCCCACAGGATGCTATAAGGTCCCATAGGGTCCTATGGGGTTCTCGGGGCATCCATGGGCTCCCTGGGTGCCATAAGGTCCCACAGGGTGCCACGGTGTCCAATGGGATCCTACGGGGTCCCCTGGGCATCCATAGGGTCCCACAGGGTGCCACAGGGTCCCATAGGGTGCCATGGGGTCCCTTGAGGTGCTGTAGGACGCCACGGGGCTGCCTTAAATGGCAGGGACAGGGCATAAGGGGCTGCCCCACACCTTGTGGGGTGCCGTGGGG
>NW_010160336.1:0-7938 GCF_000695765.1 Mesitornis unicolor | reverse complement strand
CAGCAGGGAGGAGAGAAGCAAACACCCCTTTTCCATTCCAAACCAGGTTAGAAATTCACAGTGTTAAGATGACCCATCTAAGAAGACAAGGGTCTCCGGAACATCATCAGCATTTCTAAAAGCACAGTGAGTGCAAACACTCTGCTTAGCGTGTCACTAGTCTTTGCTAATCCTTTATCAGTGGTTTTGTTTGACTCAGAAATACTATTAATTAATGTAACCACATAAAAAGACTATTGATTGAGTGAGGACTTTACTGCACCCAAAACTACAAGTTTATTGCATTTATGAAAACATTTTACATTTGCATCTTGGATTAGTACGTATCTGCCAAGAACAGATGTAATTGCCTAGTCACAGTGTGCAAAGGCATCTGATGCTCAGAGGAGGCTCAGCTTTGGGTGTCCAGAGGATAGTGAGCAAAGATGCAGCACTAGATATGAGCTTCAGATGCTTGAATTCATGCAGCACGTACAGGAATAATCCCTTTCGTGCCTATGGGGGTAATTGGAACACTTACATTAGTTTAGTCAGTGAATGCTTAAAAAAGACGGTGGGTTTTAGTCACATCTGCTCTCTAGAGATAATTATGCAGGAATGAGTCCGAGTGCTTAAATGCACCCAGATTACTGTGGTGGGTGCTGTGATCTTTGTGTCTTGGAAATTTTGGTTCTTTGTAAATCCTTAGCAGACTGCACAGACCAGCATGGGCTGTGTGCTGGGCCTCTTTCATATGAAAATGAAACCATTGGCTTGGTCAAGTACTTGTGTGGTGGCACAAAAAAACCCCACTAAACTTACCAGCTACCTGAGAGCCCCGCAAGGGCTCTTGTTTTCTACATCTCCTACTGGTGGCTTCGCCTGCTGCTGCAGAACATCTCTGCTGTTTGCTGTCAGGTAAGAGAGGATCTCTGCTCACCCCCCTGCCCTCCTGTGACTGATTTTGGTCAGCGAATGAAGCTGGTATGCCACACGCTAAGGCAGGGTTAATTGCTGGGTAGGATTAGTAGCTGTCGTGTGGAGGAACCCTCTTTGTTCCAAGCCCTGGCTGAAAAGTTTCCTCCCTGTCAAACCTAGCAGAGACCCACAGACAACACTGGAAGCAGACTCTAATCTCTGGCAGTTTGGACGGGTGTAATGCAAACATGAAAGAACATAACTGCTGGATACAACTCGTTGCTTTAATGAGAACAGGCCCTTGGGGTTTGTGACAAACAAATTCCAGTTGCTTTATTGCATTGTGTCTGAATTTCCCACTGTCCTTTCAGCTGGATACAGCACACTTCTGTATACAGAAGGAAGTTATTTGTGTGACTGTGGAGGGAAGGAGAAAATCTCTGGCAAGATGTCCACACAAAGCAAATGTAAGAGTACTGGTAGGGTAGCCAGCTGCTTGCCCCCATGAAGAGCGTTCCTCCTGAGGGAAAGCCAGTGCACCAAAGCCCAGTTGTGAGGATAAGCCTGCCTCTGGAGAAGCCCCTCTTCCTCCAGGGGCTGTAGAGGGAGCACAGCTAGGCAGCAGGGCAGCCCGAGCTGAAAGTGAAGCCCTGTCCTAAGGGCTAAGATGCCACCATTTCCAGAAGTGTCTCTCGCCCTGCTCCCCATGTTTGCTGGTGCTCACACCCACTTCCCGCCACTGCTGCCCGCAGCCATGAGGCTGCTCAGGGCCTTGGGTCAGCTCTTGGTCCTGGCTGAGAAGTAACCCAGCCCAAAATAAGCCCTGCGTTTTCACCCAGGCCCAGCAGCTGATGAGACCTGAGCTGCGTGGCTGTTGGTCTGCAGGCAAGGGAGGCCGTGGGTGTGAAGGACTGAGAGATGAGCACTGGGTTAGCTTACACTGACAGCAAATCCCACATCTCCAGCTACGAGTGTAAAACTGAGTGCTATTAAACCCTGCACCAAGATCAAGAGAATCATAGCTTTCACACGTCCATGACTTCACTCCAGTGTCTACGTAATAGCTTTTGCCCCTCCAGACACACAAATGAGGGCAAAACAGTATTTTTAATTATTAAGATAGAAACTTCTAATGGACAACCATACCCTGATAGAATCAACTTATGTGAAACACAGATAATTTTCACATTAAGTATTTGCCTTGGGTCAACACTACAACAACATATTTAATGGTAAAAGGATATTTAATTGCCCTAAAATACAACAGCCATGTTCTAAGGCTTAGTAACCACTACTAATATATTTGTTATATTTTTTAACTGAAAAACTCTCTTGCATATCATGTATTGCAGTAGCTATGACTATTTCTTTCACCATATTAGAAATTAGTTTAGAACTACCTCCTATCATTAATTCACCTTTACAGCACAATGTCCTACGAATAACTTGTTAGAACTCAAAAGCAGTGACCATAACAAGGAAATGTGTGACTTTAAAATGATAAGATGATACTTTAAAAGGCTTCTGAGTTGTGATTGTGTTAATTTCAAATTACAAGTCTGGCAGTACTAAGCATACAGTCCAGAGCAGAGAGAAGAAGAGCTGAATTACAATACTTCCAGCCATTTTCCATTATAAATATGTTCTGTGGATCGTGCTTCAAACTATTAGGTATCAACCAATGCATTTTATAGATTCATCATTATAGGATTTGAGCACCTAAAAGTCTGAAGTTTCTTAATAACAGGCTAGGGCTTAACAGAAAAATTGAGGCGACAAAAATTCCGAATTGTTAAATTCTTCCAGAGGCTTTTCCCAAACACTGCAACTCTGTACTGCCCTGAACTCCAAACAGAAGTCAAGCTTTGCTCCAGAAGCTTTAATTCTTATTTCAAGACTCCTGCTCTGAGTCAAATGGATTGTGTAAACCGGTAAGTTTTCCTCCACCCTTTGTTACAAGCTATTCCTCCCTGCTTTACATAACCTATAAAAGAAACAGTTTTCTCTTAGCATTTGATGAACTGATAGCTAGCCAAGTACAGCTGAATGCTAGCAAATACTGACACCCCCTGCCAATTTCTAGGAAAATTAGTATCATTAGTATTTAAATCTCCTGCCTGCAGGAGACAGAGAAGCCCTGGTCCAATAACGTGGAGGGATGAGCAGTCCTGGTCTCTCCATCCCAGCAACTGCTGCCCTGACGTTGCCGTGCCCAAGCTGTGTCAGACCAGTGCAAGGTGCAGACAGGTAATGCAGATGCTCAGCAGTTGGAGTAAGCACCTTGCTGTGACACCCAGTGGGTGCTGGGAAACCCTGTACTTCCTTCTCCCCCGAGCTGGTGAGTGTGGCTGGCACAGACGTCCAGCAGCACGCTGAGCTTTGGTGCACCTCCCTGGTTCTGGGCTGAGGCTGATTTACGAGAACCAAAGTGCTGCTTATAAAGTTGTGATGGTTCAGGCACCACGGCTTTTTCCCTTGTGCCCTGGGCTTGCTTTCTGTAAATCTGAATAGGAAACACAATGTAAAACTTTGCCTCTAGCTATTACAGCAATTCACCTTATACCCACCCAGTGCGTGGTGGCTGAGTCTGCAAGTGTCCTGGACATACAGCGAGTTATCTAAGGGAGCACAGCTGAAGTGTCATTTCAGTCACACCATCCATCTGGAGCCTTGCCTAGCTGATTCCTGCTCGCTTTTCCCCAGTTTCAAACAGGAATGGCTCCTATTGGCTTTTCTCCATGATCTCTGTGCCCTGTCTGCGTTGCTCCTTAGCACAAAACTAGCAATATCCTTTGCAAAACTCGAAAGGAGAAAAACCGTGACCTGGCTTACTGAATAAAAAAAAGAGGCCGTCACATTACTGCCTGATGTTAACAGAGCACATCAAAGCATGCACTGAAATAGAACAGCTACCTCAGTGTAATTCAGCTGAATTCCTCTCAGTAGTTTCTGAGGTAAGGTGAAAAGACCTCAATCTGTACAGTTTTCACCATTAGGACCACGTTTTGTTTAACACGTTACCTGTATAGTAAGGTTTTCATTTAATCAATATATTAAGGTATGAATAGAAGTGGAAAAGGATGAGGTTCAGTAAAAACACAGGAATTCTGAGAGATGGCAAAGGATGAGAGGAGTAATTCTCCTATTTTATCTGTACAGGTTTTGTTAATTGGGTGATAGGACAATAACCTTTATGATCTGCTAGTTTGTTAGATTGGAATGTGTTTGGGCTCAGCAATAAACCTGTCCTGACATCTGACAGCTCTAACAGGACAATTTATGAGATCAGGCTCAGCATCTGAGACATCCTCATGTAACCTTACAAGCAACATGAGGATTTTGTGGTCACATAAAGGTACGTGAATTGACATTTAACCAGTGGAACAAGATGCTCCAAATTCACTGTGGGTAAGAGCTCACCTGTAGTTTGGCAACTAATACGTTATTTACCTGGCTTTGCAATGGGAGGACATGCAGGGAAGGTATTGCAGTGCTCGAATCAGTAACGAGAGCTCTGCCAGCTGCCACTGAGGCACAGCTGCAAGCCTGAAAAGCACAATTTGTGCACTAGTTAGGGTAATTATTTTTTGTCATTAAGAAAGTTTCCCATTATGCTAATGTACAAAGCTGTGCAATAACTCTTCATGTGGCTGCTCAGAGGGGCAAACCGAGGAGAAGGAAATAAGCTGCACCTTCTTGCTAAGTCAGCTCCACGTGTGGTGATCACTTGGCAGGTCCCGTTCCTTTGTCATGCTCAGCTCAAGGGCAGATGAGATAGAAATGAGGGAGCACGGGGGACCATGTTTTATTTCTTTGAATTCTTTAAGTCCTTGCTAGCCCCGCTGTTTTCAGTGGAAACTGCTGTTCTACCCACGAAGGCAAGTGAAGATCTACTGGATCTGCTCACACATGTACAAAGCTGCATGGTTCTCGGTGCTCTGTCCTGCAAAGCTCTCAGCAAAGCTAACGAGGAATCCGTTCCCTTTTCCAGCTTTCCTTCCAGGCCTGCTAAAATCATGAGCATGTCCTAACATGTTAAGATACAAGAAACCATCTCTTCTGGCCATTTGCACCATTGAGAACTCTTTTCTGGAAGTATTTCTGGAGTACAAACAGGAAAGCGTGCATGCTGCAAAATACAGCCCTGTGTGTTCAGATGGTGCTCCTCAAGCCCTGCACACAAGGCCAGGCTGTACCTGCAGGAAGGAAAGCCAAAGCATGGCTTTGGACATCTGCAGAGTGATGAGAGGATGGGGGGGTACGGTGAGAAAACCTGTAACAGTGCACAGCAATTACCAGAGAATCTCAAAGGACTGTGCTGCCAGCACTTCAGATGAAGGAACAGACCCATTCGTGTAAGGAGAAAGCCCCACATGAACTGCCTTCTACAGCTTCTCCCAAGTTTCCATTTTTCATATCCTGGCTTTATTTATCTTTTTAATCCACAAACTCAATTGCACATTTAACTGTTACAGGGCCTGATTCTCTGCAAGCCCCAGTTCCAGTTAAAGGTGTTCAGACAAGATATAAACTTAGTTTAAAGGCCAATGTATTTAACATAATATACTCCCTTTCATAAACCTGCATACAATTAACTATCATAATTCTCCATCAGTGAACAATATTTAGAAGAAGCTGGTTTGCGAGTGCATGAAGACTACTTTCTGTCCTGAACTATAAGTATTTCAGAATTTCAACATCAAAAATAAACTCGGGTATTGATTCAGCAAGGCACTGACGGGCACTTCTAAGCACTGGATCGTGCTGATGCCTCTTTGAGCTGCAGACACTCCCAGACCCTACTGAAGTCAATGACTCAACCCAGGACTCTTCTTCCAGCCTCAACACTAAAAATAACAGGAAGCCACAACCCCAGGCCACCTGCAAAACTGATCTGAACCCTGTGTATGCGTACGGAGGTTTCCCAAGAGTAACAGCAAACACAGAATCACAGAATCACAGAATCCCAGACCGTTAGGGATTGGAAGGGACCTCAACTCAGAAGGGAGATGCTCCACTCCCTTGATAACACAACAAGGACGATGTCCAGGGACTGCTTATGTTTTTTACACTGAGAGCACAACCACCGAGCTACAGAAACAGGGCTCAGGGCTGAGGCCATGGCATCCTCTTCCCAGGAAATGCTTGTGTCACTGGGCTGCAGGTTAGTGCACAAGCACACACCTCAGCTTTGCTGGCTGACCTGCTGATGGCAGCACATCCTCTGAGGATACAGCAAGTGTGGTTTTGATCTCCATCACTTCTTAAACAGACAATCCCTGGGCACATTTTAATGATGCGTAGAAGATGATGCCCACAGATTTGTGCCAGGGGAGCCTGAAATTCAAACATCATGTAATTTCTTAACAGCACCTGATTAGTTCTAGAGATGCTAGATACAAAGTGAGATTTCTAAGGAAAGCGTTTTCCCCTTGATTTATGCACAGACTTTTACCAGCTTGGGAAACATGGTATAATGAAGAGATCACAATGTGGCTCGATTACTTAAAGAACAGTAGAAAAATTAATTTCCTCAACAGCAAGAGTTTTGCTAACATTGTTAGAAGGTGAATATTTGAAATCAATAACTCAAGAACCTCATTTGTTCAGAGGTTAATAAGCATAAGTCCAATGGATACCCAAGAACCATGCATGAAGTTCAAAATTCAATACACGGAGGCTGCATAGAAAGCAAGGCTCACATACTACACACGCTTCATGCCATAGTGCATAGGACTGGAAATAATAGGCTTAATAAGCAGCAAGAAAGACAGGATGCTAGGAAAAACTGGAGTAGATATCTTGGGTAATATGGCCTCCAATGATGGGCATCTTTAAGAACAAGGTGGACAAATTCATCAGGATATAAGTGAACTTGAGCCAAACTATTAGAGACTAGAGAGTTTTTCAGGGACCCTTGCCTGGTGAGCACTGAGGACCAAGTAAAACCTGTTTTGTTTCAGGGAACACCTGAAAACACATCAGCCTCAGGCAGCAGGTATGAAACGCCAGGCTCCCAGGTTGGTGACACAGGGAGAGCTCTTTATCTGACTATGACCAAACTGTGGTCACAGAGACATGAAATCACTGCATTATTCATTATCTCTCTGAAAATGCTAGCCTTACCTTTCCTACAAACACAACAGTCCTTAACTCTACAATCCATCGCTCCCTGGAGCCAGGTATGCTCCAGGCCTCAAGAGAGGTATTTACACCCCAAACACCATAGCAGGATCATGCCGGGACTGTGGAAATGACGATGGTGAAACACTGCCAGTCTGTGCTGCCGGGCACCCCTCATCTGTGAAACCAGGGTCCTCCCTCTGACAGCAGCTGATATATAGAAAGATATTTAAAAATAATACAACAGCAATTGTGAGAGTGAATTGTTTTAGACATTGAAACTGGGAGACTCTCTTACCACTCTGCCACTCTTTTGAGGCCGTCCCTGCTCCGACACCTTGTCCAGCCCTCTCATCAGGCCAGGCTCCCCAGTTCCCCTTTCCAACGCAACTTCCCACTTCTGGAGAAGACCAGCAAGTCCCTGGGGCTCTTTGAAGAGAAAGAATTGTCCCAGCCACCTCTCTCATCCTTCCTGGCAGTCCTCTTCTCCCCAGCAGCGTCCCTCACCATTCCAGCCCTCTGTAGAAAACACGGAGGTGGGTAAGGAGGATGTGGCTGCCACCTGCCCAGACAGGACCCCTCAGCTGCTGCAGCTCCTCTGTGCAACAGAGGCACCTTCGGCCCCAGCAGAGCTGAAATTTGGAGCAGTAGCAGCGCTGCTAGGGGCCTGCATTCACTCCCCAAACTGGATGTGCTGTGTCCTGCCTGGCTGGAAGAGCTGCAGGCTGCGGAAGACATTGCCTGAGGGAGCTGGTGGCCCTGCCTCAGACCTGTGGTTTCCTCCTGTTGAGGAAGACACTGAAAGTGGAGGAACACCCAGGATGCTTCAAATCCCAGGGCAGGTCTTCCTTTCCAGAGCTCGCTTATTTTATAGCACACCTTAGCCAGTCACCTTGAGGAGATTGAGTGCTCCCTCAG
>NW_010160335.1:15715-28205 GCF_000695765.1 Mesitornis unicolor | reverse complement strand
GCGCAGGGGGTGCATAGGGAGGTTCACGGAGTGTGCACAAGGGGGTGTACAAGGGTACGGGGGGTGCACAAAGGGAATACAAGGCGTGTGGACAGGGAGTGCAAGGGTGTGCACAAGGGTTCCAGGAGGGTGCGCAGTGGGGGTGCATAAGAGGGTGCAGGGGTTGCACGAGGAGGGCACAGAGGGGTGCAGGTGGGTGCACAGGGCGGTGTAGGGACTATGTACCGCGTATGCGTAAGGGGTTGCGCAGGGGAGAGTGCAGCGTGCACAAGGAGTTGCAGGGAGGTGCACTGGGGGATACACAAAGGGGGTGCACAGGGGGTGCAGGGTGTGCACAGAGACTGCATGAGGGTGCACAAGGGGACGTAGGGGCTGTGTACCGGGTGTGCCCAAGGAGGGGGTGCTCAGAGGGCTGCAGGGTGTGCACGGGGGTGCAAGGGGTGCACAGGTGGTGTGCAAAGCGGGGTGCAAGAGTGTGCAAAGGGTGCATGGAGGTGCAGAGGGTGTGCACACGGGGGTGCGAGGATGTGCCCAGGGTTGCAGGGGTTTGTGCAGTAGGATGCCGGAGTGGGGAGGGGGAGTGCACAGGGAGGTGCAGGGGTGTTTGCAAGGATCTCAGGGATGTGCATAGTGGGTGCTCAGGGGGGTGATGCAGTGGGGTGCATACGGGGGTACAAGGAGGTGCATATGGGAGTGCACAGGGGGCTGCACAGCACTGCGCCCATGGTCTCCACTGGTATGTTGTGTGTTGCCCCAATCTCTGAGGCACAAGTCCACCACATGATGCAGCCATGTAGAGCAGGGTGCAGGACCCCAGAGGTGCTCCCCAGCACCCTGCAGATGGGGTGCGTGGGTGCCAGAGTAGCCATCACTGTCCCTCCAGCAATCCTTAGGTTGCCCAACCAAAGCGGGGAAGCAAGAGCCAGACTTGAGCGGGGGTTCAAGTAAATAAGAGACTGTCATCCTCAGAGTGTGGAGACAATGGCCAGAGAAGTCCCTTGAGGCTGGCACTCTGGTCTTGGTGCATCCCAAAGCCACCGCACCCATAGCAAAACACCCAAACCCACAATGGCCAATGAGGGTTTTGCTGGATGTTTTTAATCAACAAATAAAATTAGAATCACAGATCATGAAGGTTGGAAAAGACCTCTAAGATCACCAAATCCAACCATCAACCCAACACCATCATGCCCAGTAAACCACATCCCCAAATGCCACATCTACACGTTTTCTGAAGACCTCCAGGGATGGGGACTCCACCACTTCCCTGGGCAGCCTGTTCCAATGTCCAATAACCCCCTCAGTGAAAAAAAAATTCCTAATATCCAACCTAAACTTATTTTGGTGCAACTTGAGGCCATTTCCCCTCATCCTATCGCTTGTTACTTGGGAGAAGAGACCAACACCCACCTCGCTACCCCCTCCTTTCAGGTAGTTGTAGAAGGCGATAAGGTGTCCCCTCAGCCTCCTATTCTCCAGACTGAACAACCCCAGTTCCGGTAGCTGCTTCTCACAATACTTGTGCTCCAGACTCTTCCCAAGCTTCACTGCCCTTCTCTGGACACTCTCCAGCCCCTCAATGTCCTTCTTGGAGTGAGGGGCCCAAAACTGAACACAGGATTTGAGGTGCAGCCTCACCAGTGCCCAGTAGAGGGGCACAATAACTTCTCTGATCCTGTTGGCCACACTGTTTCTGATGCAGGCCAGGATGCTGTTGGCCTTCTTGGCCACCTGGGTACACTGCTGGCTCATGTTCAATGGCTGTGACCAACATCCCCAGGTCCTTTTCTGCGTGGCAGCTTTCCAGCCACTCCTTCCCAAACCTGTAGCCCTGCATGGGGTTGTTGTGACCCAAGGGCAGGACTCAGCACTTGACCTTGTTGAACCTCATACAATTGACCTCGACTCATCCATTCAGCCTGTCTGGGTCCTTCTGTGGAGCCTTCCTGCGCTCAAGCAGATCAACACTACCACCCAATTTGGTGTCATCTGCAAATGAAGCTGAACCCCTGAGCACTGCAGCCGTTGATGAGATGCAGGAGAGCCCAGGAGACAGAACTTATGTTCCCTGCCATGTGATGCCACGTTGCACTGGGTGTGAATTATATCTCCCTGATCATTGATGGTTTGGGGTTTTTTCCCCTCAACATTTTTGTTTGTTTGGGGTTGTTTTTTGTTTGTTTGTGGTTTTTTTTTTAGTTTGCTTGGGTTAGCTTATTAGATCTGCTGCAATGAAACCTTGGAAATATTAAGGCACGTTTGGATGTTGCCTTTAAGCAAATTAGCAGGGCAGTTTGCAGAGCGTAAGGCAATTCTCATAACTGAATTTTCCTTAGTGCTCCAGCATTGCTGCTGCTTCTCCATCACTGGCTCCTCCATTATTGATGAACTGCTTTGTTCCAGCTCCTAGAAAATGACCCCTAGCTTTATAGAAGCTTTAACCATCTTTAACACTTAAAAACACCCCAAAAACTAAAATGCAACTTGAATTCTCCTTTCTCCTCCAGCTATTAGTTTATTTAGTGCTGCTAATTAGTTGAACTCCTTCTCCCCAGGAAACCTTCTTTAAATGATGAGTGAGATGCAGTGCATCAATGGATGCTGTGAAAATCTATTTTATCCTGAAGGTATTCGTGCAGGACGATGCCCTGTGCCCAGAGACAAGTTTAAGTGCATCCAAAATGTTTCCTGCACCCCCATGTATAGCTGGGGAAGTACTTTGGGAAGACAGAGGCATCAAGTGCAATTGTTATTGAAGATATATATATTATATATTGCAGTTTCTCCATACAGTGTGGTGCTCAAAGCCAGAATGAGCAAATGCAATGGGTTGCACTCGAGGGGGATGCAGAGGGTGCTTCATTCAAACAGAAGGGTGGAAAAATGGGTTGAAATAAAGCATTTTGCTGTGCTAAGAAAAATTGTGTCCGAAGAAGGGCAACAAAGCTGGTGAGGTATCTGGAGCACAAGTCTTGTGAGAAGCAGCTACGGGAACTGAGGATGTTCAGTCTGGAGAAGAGGAGGCTGAGGGGAGACCTTATCACTTTCTACAACTACCTGAAAGGAGAATGTAGTGAAGCAAGGGTCAGTCTCTTCTCCCAAGTAACAAGCGATAGGATGAGAGGAAATGGCCTCAAGTTGCACCAGGGGAGGGTTAGGTTGGATATTAGGATTTTTTTTCTTTACTGAAAGAGTGATCAAGCACTGAAACAAGCTGCCCAGGGAAGTGGTGGAGTCACCATCCCTGGAGGTGTTCAAAAAATGTGTAGATGTGGCACTTGGGAACATGGTTTAGTGGGCATGGTGGTGTTGGGTTGATTATCTTAGAGGTCTTTTCCAACCTTATTGACTCTATGACTCTGTGATTAGCTGGTGCTCTGGAAGACAGGGCTTGTGGAGGAAATTATATTTTTTTTTGCAGATAAACTCTTAAGTCAGTGGTGCAATGCGCAATGATCTGCTTTCCACTGCAAAAAATCATGGCTCTGAACTGATGCAAAATGCAACCTCTGCTGACCTTCTTGTGTTTTAACTCATTGCCCCAAAAACCAAGTCATCCTGCAAAAGTTTTGCAACTCAGACCTTGTTCCTCCAGCCAGCCCAAAGGAGCTTCCTCCTAAAATATCTCCAAGTAACATCTGTGCGTACAACTCTTTGCATGTGCAAATCATCCACAAGCTTTCGCGTGCAGGACTGAGAAGTGGTTGAGGCACCACCCCTGCAAAGAAATGCATCATCCTTACTGTGCGTGGCAAGAGTTTTTCCCCTGGTTACTTGTATTTTTCCATGAATAATTCCATTTTATCTGTTTGATCTCAGAGTCCCTGAAGCCTGACCCACGGGGTGCTGCATGTTCAACACGAGGCCTAGGCGAGTTTCCATCTTTGGTAATAAATTGCGATGGAGCTGCCTCTTGGAGCACTTCCATGTCTTTATAATACTGAAAATAATCACAATTGAGGGGAGAAGACACGAAAAAACAAAGATTATCCAAAAGTAAATAGTATAAATTTTTAAGGCAGTGTATTTTAGAAAAAAAATACTTGTTTTCACAGCATAAATTGAGTTAACGCTGAATATTTGGAGCCTTTACCCCATGATTTCTTCTTTTTCATCACGCAGGTCCATGCCTACATGTCTTGCCCCAAACATAAGCAGGACCTGATGACAGCGGTGTGTCCTGTAAACCCAGATGGTTCCAGACAAGCCCAGCTGAACCTGAACATCACAACTGAAGCTAATGTGGTTTTTCCTTCTTCAAGTTATATGTAGGTTGGATGGGACTCTGAATGACTGATCTAGTGGGAGGTGTCCCTGCCTATGGCAGGATTTTATATATGGCAAGAAAGTTCCTGACTAGCTGTTGGAAATATCATAATTAACCCTCTACCAGTCTGGCTTGGTGGCCCTCATCCCGATCAATCTCCATCTGCTACATCCACCCACTCGTATAGCTGCACCAGAAGTTCGCACAAGCTGCAGCCTTCTTTGTTACCAGAAAATAACCTCTGGGTTGTGGCAGCTCAACTGACAACAGAACCATAAAAGCAAAAGAGAGTTTCTGCTGCCTGTTTGGAGTATCACAATGGGAGGTCGGTGCTTCTCTGTTCACCAAAAGGATGGACCCACTGATGGGTTTTTGGAGGTTGGAGCAATCATAGGGGTAATAGAAATGCAGGGCATGTTCAGAAACCATTGCATCCATGTGCTGTGTCTAAAGACTGAGACAAATCTTAATTTTGGTGGAATTTATTTGCTTTGCATTGATAGGAGGTAGTCAAGGCTACATAGCTTAAGATGGTTCATTCACTAAATATTCACAAAAATAAGAATAGTCAGTGCAGGAGGTTTCTTAAGGGCTTTGTTCTCCAGGGTCTTGACAAGCATGAAGCATATTCACAATTTAAAAAAAACAAGCAATGAATTAAGTTCATTCACTGTCACAGAAACAGTTATTAATTAATTAGCTAAATAACCACTGAAAAAGGAGATGCGACATCATTGAAGAGCGGGATGCAGCCAGAGGACTTTCCTAGTTTTCTGAATAGTAATTTGTCTTACTTTTTCTCCAAACAAGAAGAAATGAATCCAATTGAATTTCTAATGAAACCTAACATTTCCATGAAGCTGGGCTGAGCGTTAAGGACAGATTTACTGCTCCAGGAAAATGCTGGCATTGGGTTGCATCCAGCAAATGGGGCCTTTTCAGGTGGGTTTTACTTCTCCCTCATTCGAGTTGCTCAAAGGGCAACTCAGGATGTTCATGGCATGGTGCACAGGTATCTGCAGACATCATGCTGCATGCTGAGATCCATTTAAAAAGCTTTTCCATGGGAGAATGGGGGATTTTGATTGGCTGGTAGCATTGACTGCAGCTGTCTGACTCCTCATGGGTTAATCTGCCCTGCCAGCTAACAGACTAGAGGTATCCCAAAGGAGACATTAGCAAGCCCTCCTCTGTCCAGGAGAGAAACACAGCCTGGGACTGATCCCTGGCTTAGAGCTGCTACCCCACTAACTGGAACCCAGTTCACCTTCATCACTGGGAAACTGGGAGCTGGATGTGCCAGGAACTGGCTGCATATTGGCAAAAAGAGGGAAATTTATTAATTAGGTATTGAGATGACAACCTCCCAGCAATGGGCATGAGCAAACACTCCCCCAGGGTTCCTTGGAGCAGTCACGCATCCCAAATTCCCTGAGCGATGCACAGCGCTGCAAGCAAATAAACGAGGAAATGACCCAAATTATATGCTGGTAGAAGGAAGATATATCTGTTTTGGCTCAAAAACAAGAGAAAATAAATCATGATCCTCATTGAGATAAGCCAGACCTGAGGTATGAACAGCTGTGTTGGTGGGGAAGAGCTTTCCCACGTCAGAAGGTGAGCTCATCTACCTGTCTTTTAAATGCCTCCAGGGATGGTGACTTCACCACTGCCCTGGGCAGCCTGTTCCAGTGCTTGACCACTCTTTTAGTGAAGAAATTTTTCTTAATATTCAATCTAAACCTCCTCTGGCTCAACTTGAGGCCTTTTGTCCTTGTCCTACCACTTGTTGAGAGAAGAGACCAACACCCACCTATCTACACCCTCCTCATGCAGTTGTAGAGGGCAATAAGGTCTTCCCTCATCCTTCTCTTCTCCAAGCTAAACAACCTCAGCTCCATCAGCTGGTTGTTCTCAGACTTGTTCTCGAGTCCCCTCAGCAGCTTTGAGGCCCTTTTTTTGGACACATTCCAGCACCTCAATGTCCTTCTTATAGTGGCTCTGTTATTTGTAACATTGTGTCACGTTGTGTCCTTACATCCACAACAGTTCCTCTCGAGGCTGATAAATCCCATCTCCAACCTGCTTTGGGTCCTCAACCACAGCACAAGGTCCAGTGCCTGGGCTGGCTCTGGCAATAGCCCTGTTGCCCAGAGAGGTGGTAAATGCCTCGTCCCTGTCATTCAAGATCAGGTTGGACAAGGCTCTGAGCAACCTGATCTGCCTGGAGGTGTCCCGGCTCATAGCAGAAGGGTTGGACCAGATGATCTTTAAAGGTCCCTTCCAACCCAGACCATTCTGTGATTCAATAGGGGACACAATGCGATGATGGAAAACCCCAAGGAGACCAAGCTGTATGTGCACATTGAGATCTTCACCCCCAAGTCTGACCTTGTTCCATGCCACCTCTCCAAGGGGACACCATGGAAACAGCCACAGAAGCTGTGCAGGGTTTCCTGGCCAGCACATCCCATGGAGAGAGATAAACAAAACACAATTGTGCCCTGAGCAGTTAAGAAAAATAATTTGTCAGATCTGTTGATTTTAATCTTCTGAATTTTAATCTTCTGGAACGTTTATTGTAAATCTGGCTGTTTGCAAAGGTTTATCCCCTCCAGGAGAGTCCAAGTCCTCGTGAGGAGGCTCAGGACATTAACACTCCAGTTTCCCCTTGGATATGCTGGTGGGAATGAGGAGCTGCTTCCCTGAGGTCCACATTGAAGTGAGGAAGAGGATGAAATTTTGGGGGAGAGCAGCACTGAATTAGCAGAGAAAGGTAGCAGTGTGACACAGGGTCACTAAGCTGGGCAGAACAAGCAGCTTTTAAATTTATTTTATTTTATTTCATTTCATTTCATTTCATTTCATTTCATTTCATTTTATATGAAAGAGAGTACAGAATACAGTCCCAAATTGATACATAACACCTAGGGAACCCCAACAATGACAAGACATAAAGCTTGGAAACCCCAAGAGCCAAATACCATCTGATAATGACAACCCACAGCTGAAAATAGTGCCATATTCCCTCACCTAAAAAAAAAAAAAGAAGAATCTGGCCATAAAAGCAAAATTTTGAGAGGAACCCCAAGGACTGGAAGTTTGCCTGGTTCCCATCCTCACACAGCTCCTGGAGTCGGGCTCCTGAGTGGCCACTTACTTATGCACCCCTTTATTCTTTGCATTTGAATTTCATCCCTGAAGGAGTTTAAACCTAGAAAAACCTCGTGGTGAGTGAGGAAAACCCTTTTCATTTAAGGACTCTTGGCTGCAAAGATGTGTTTCATCTCAAAAACTGGCACGTTTTAACCCGCGCGATGGGCAGGGTGATTAACGGATGAGGCAGTTCTGGCTGCGAAAGCTTCAGCAGAGCCACGTTTCCACCAGGAAATCCAAGCAGTTGCTGATAAAGCAGATTTTTTTGTCTGCTGAACTGGCAAGAGTTTTGCTGGCAGAAGGAGCCGCTTGCCAACGGAAACCGCAGCAGGAGGGGGCTGCCCCCTGTCCTGTGGAGATGATACAGGAACTGCTTCAGTCTGAGGAAGTCAGAGTTTTAATTTAATTTTAATATTAAATATGAATATATAAGAATGTATAGTAGTCCTGTGAGGAACAAGGAGTTGGATTCAATGATCCTTATGGGTCCCTTCCAATTTGAGATATTATTTGATTATATATTTTTACATTAAATATAAATATATCGGAAATAAAAAGCTTAATGGCTATGATGATAGATTAACAGATAAATAGATACATAGACAAATAGATCAACTTGGCAGATAAATGGATGGATGGATGGATGAATGGATAGATAAGAAAAAGAATTAAAAAAATGAAAATGAAAAAATAAATTAAAGTATACAAAAAATTCTAAAAGAACAAATCTATCCGTAACAATTAACAGTGATATCCTGGGGGATGGCACAGCCGTTCCCTTCCCTGCTGGTGATTTTGCCAGTGTGGGAGGTGATCTCACCGAGGAGCAGGTAAAGCCAGAAATTGCACTTGGGATTGTCTGACAGCAGTGGTTTTGTTCTGAGTGTTTCTCCCAGGGTTTCAAAGACCACAACGGCACCGAACCAGATGTTTTCAGACTCCAGATGTTGTGCCTTCAAATGTTTTCAGCTTGTTCTTTCTCCATCAGCCCTTGCTGCTGCTCCGATAAGATGGGGAGATGTTTTAGGGGGGCACCCATGTGCACGTCTCAGGCTGGGGGCATCCCAGCATCTGCTGTGGGGGCTCCTCACACCCCTCCACTGCCCAGGATGCAGTGAAAAGTGAAGGATGATAGGTCCTGGTCTCACCTTGGTTGCTCAAAGCAACCCATGTGCTAAAGCGATGCTCCCAGTATTTACCTTGCACTGCCTGGCAGAGCTTTCCCATCACAACTGCTGTTTTCCCCAGATTTCCTCCTAACTAATCATTTGACTTTTATTTCCACCTCTTCATTCTCACCCAGAAAGCTCTGCACATCCATCAGAAGGAAAACATCAGTTGGCAATGGAGCCTCCGGACTTTCCCCACGTGGGGGTGCCCTGCGGATGCAGATCAGATTTGTGCGCGTGTCCTACAGCCATGGCAAGGCAAAAGGAGACACTTCAGCAACTGAGACTGCTCTTCTTTTTTTTGCCATAAAAAAGAAAATATATGGATTGGAAAAAATAAGATTCACAAGGCATGCAAAAAAAAAAAAGAAATTACACAGATGGGGAAAAATAAGGTTATTCTTTTTATAAGAATAATAAAATTATCTTATTTTTCCACATCCATGTAATTTCTTGCTTTTTCATCCTTTGGCACTCCCTGGCAGAAGAAGAAAAATATTTAGAGCTTGTTGTAACCTGGTGCAGCTTGAAGAAACCTTGAAGTGGCTCTTCAGGAGCCCAGGGGATGAATCAGCCTCCTCCAGGTTAAACTGGGGCAGAAGGACTCGTCCTGCAGCTGAGATGGCCGCGGGGGATAGAGGTCCGGCTGAGCTGGAAGAGAGCTCATACGGCCCTGCTATGTCCTGCTTGGGCCTGTTCCACCACATTTCGGTGAAGACTGGTACACCCAAGCAGCTTCATTCCCCATGCTCTGCTGTCCTGGCCTCTCCCCATTCCTCACTTGTAATGTTTACTGTACCTGGAGGGGTGAGACTGGGATTAATTTCCATGAGAACACACTGAAAGCGTAAATATCTCCAAGCAGGGATGCTTGGCAGGTTTATGGGGTTTGTTTTCCTTCAAGAATTGGTATCTTTCCTGCACTTTTTCTGGTTGCTCGTGACCAGACATGAACATCAAGGTCTGTTGGAGGCAGAAGTCATCTGCCCATCTGGAGCAGGACTCAGTCTTAGCCCTTTCCTATCCCAGCCTGGGACTGTAACAGCTTCCAAGTCTATCCAGGAGGTACTTCTTGGGCTTTCAAATGCACTTGTGCAAATCGGGTAAATCCTAGTACAACCTCTTCCTTACCCCGTTGTTCTCTCCCATCCTGCAAGCTGGGAGGAGATGGGGAGAGGTGAAGAAAGATGAAGGTTATGTCCAGTTTGTGGGTTTTAGCCCTTGAGTGAGAGGGAATCTGTAGGGCTGCTGTGATCTAGTATAGGAGTGGGACACACAAAGCACAGTCCCATGAGGTCATATCAAACACGTGTTGCTTGCTTTTTTTTTCTGATGTAGAGCTGTGCTACACCAGCAGCACCTCAGGAGCAGGAGATCACTGATACTATTGGAGTAGAGGAAACATAAGAAGAGTCTCCAAGAGCCATCCAACAATGCTCCTGAGGCTTGGGAGTGTTTAGACAGCAGGCACAGCTTCATAGGCTCACACTGTGGGATCCCATTGCCCTTGGGATTTGGGCATCCAGAGATGGGTGCAGGGCCTCCTGTCAAGAGCTAGCCCTGCACGTTTGCTATCTTTGGGTGTAACTCCAGGAACCCATGTCTGTGTTCAACCAGGAGCTATCACCATCACTTCTGTGGAGCTGGGATGATATCTGAAGTGTTACTGCCACCAGTCTTCCTCCTGAGGGCCATCTCCAAGGTCGAGGGATGGAGGCATCAGGAAACCTCTACCAGACTCTTTCCTCCAAACTCTCCCATGTGACATGGACATCCCACTGAGCAGCAAGATGACCTGAGGGCCTGTTCAGGGTCCTCAAGGTTGGGACACACCTGCTGAGCTGCTCCTGAGACGCAGTTGTTGAAGTCATATTCAGGAAGGAGGCTTTCACCTTCCTAAAGGTGACATCAAAGAGGTTGACATAATGATCAGGAAATTATGGCAGTAAGGAAGGGTGAGACATTAAGATAAAAAGGATGGAAGACAAAAGCTCTGAGGGGACAAGAGAAGACAGCAAGAGGCGGCTTTGAGCAGGGAAGAAGAGAAAGGACATTGAGGCAGGAGGCAGGTTGTAAAGACAAAGCAGGAACACTGGAGTTGCAAAGTGTTGAGATGTGTGTCAGCAAATACAAAGATGATTATGCTACTTGGCCCTTTATAAAGAACCGCAAGGACCCTGGAGTGTTGGGGACACTTTCCACATTGCAAGAACCTTCTATGCTTGCTTGGTACATGCAGGAGGACAAGGTTGAGGATACACTTACTGGGTTTGCTGTATGTTCAGTGCTCTCCCAGTGCAGAAGTCTCAGTTTGGTTTCATCTGGAAAGAACTAAGGTTATGTGCTCCAGGGCTGAGTTTCCAGAGCAAACAGTGGGTTAATCAGGGCAATCACCGTGAAACAACTTCTTATTTTTCTGAATTAAAACATTGCCTTTGAGTCCTGTGTGCTCAGCAATGCAGACCTCCTCCATGCTGCTTCACCACACGCTCCTTAACAGGAAACTTGTCGTCTGCGGTAGAGGAGGCAGCACATTGTCTTCATTCTGTAGATGTTACCATGTCTGTGACTGAACATCCTCCAAGATGTTGTGTCTCCTTTTTAACAGAGGGTGATCTGGGGAGAAGGATGCTTGCATGCACAATGGTCACGGAGACAAGAAGTCTGATGGACATGTGGGAGATGGGAAACCCCTTCCTCATGGAGGAGCCCAGAGCCAAGCTCATGTGTCTGTCTGTCTCCCGGTGGTGTGTTCACAAGTCAAGGAGGTGTGGATTGCTCCCAGATGCCTCACTTGGTTATGAGAAAAGACAGGAAAGGATGAGGGTGGTTGCAATGTAATAAAGCAGACTTGCAGGCATGCTCAGCAATGGTAAAGCTGGACCCTTGGAGTTGCTCAGAGAATGGCCACGAGATCCTGCTCTGAGATAGGGCTGAGCTGAGGGCCTCAGCAGGCTCCAAAAATGGAGGTGCTGCTCAAGGATGGCAGTTCTCCAGCTGGCTTTTGTATCTTTAGCAACCAATGCCTGTGTCGAAGGGCAAATTCAGAGCTGTAAGAGCATCTTATCAGTTTTTTATGAGAACTTCACATTTGGAGGTTTCCCATGCCTTCCTTGGAAGTACAAGCTGTTGTCAGACTGACAAACAACTGCTCTAAATTGACTCTGGCCTGGTGGACACGGATCTGATTCCAAAAGCAGCATTTGCCCTCCTTTCCTGCTGCTGCCAGTGCTGGCTTGTGCAGGAGCACGTTGGGATGGGGCTGTCACCTCTGCCATGCCTTCTGCATGAGCTGACCAATGTGTGCGTTCCTGCTATGAATTTCCCTGCCCATTCGTGTGTCACCGTCACTCTCCCCCACTTCTTGTTAATGTGTAACTTGAAACTCACCAGGGCACATTTCTGTGACCACAGTGTTATCTGTTCCCAGCTGAGTGCATCCCGGCCTGCTCAGACCATGGGTATTTGTATCTGGAGGTAGATGGTAACATGTGAAGAGCAGTGGATGGGGAGGGATGAGCATGCTGGAAGGGTTTCCTGGATCCTTCCAGGGCAGACAAGTTAAAGCTCTTCTTGGACAGGGAGCAAGTAGCCACCTGGAGAGGAGTTTTACAGAACTACATCTGAGAGCAGTTTTGGGGACCAGGAGCTCAACAGGGCTCAGAGATGTTGTGAGAAGAGATGGAAAGACCTTCTCCTCTTTATTTGCCAGCTGCAGAGGGAAAGGGACCGTGGGTTTGCTTTCTTTGTCTGTGGTGGATGTTCAGGATGTACCTGGCACCTGCAGCACTGGATGGTTTTTAGAGCAGCCACATGTTGATCAGGAGTAGTGTGGGTAGAGCTGGTTGACCCACAGACTGGGGTGACGGTGGAGGTACTGGGAACTTGCTGCACCCTC
>NW_010160335.1:0-15684 GCF_000695765.1 Mesitornis unicolor | reverse complement strand
CTCTGCGCCGAGGGCTCGTCTGCACAGGGACCATATCAGCCCACAGCTGCCTGGGCTGGAGAGATGGCCCATTTCCAGTGTTCCTTTCTTGGTGACATCCCGTTACAGCCCTGGTTATCAGCATCGACCATCCCCACCACCATGGCACTGATGTTTCTCATGGCGTTTTTGCATGCAGACATCTCCATTCACTCTGACCAGCCTTAATATCTCTGTTTCACCTCTCTGCCTCCCTTCCTACAGCTAGGGACAACTGAAGGGAGGAGGAAGCAGTGTCCTGCTAGGAGACAAGCCCCTTCCAACCCCAAATACTCCCACCTTTGAAGCCCAGGAGAACAGCTGTTCTTCAGCCAAGGGGAGTTTCATGTCTTAGGGTCTGAATGAAGACCCAGATCCTGTAAGGACCTTTTCCCAGCACCTTCTCCAAATACAAGATGACTCTGGCAAGTCTCCTTCGGACATCGTGGCCACAAGCCCAATCCTACATTCTCTTATATTTCATGCTTTGCACATTACCATCTTGACCACTGAAGTAATGATTGGACCGGAAGAATTTCTTCCCTATAAATTTTTTCTGCTGCTTCTGATGACAGCAATTCTGTAGTGTAACTCAGCAACATTCACATCCCTTCCTCTCTCATTTCTTGGAAACGTCACTGTCTGAATCCTGTCCCTTTATTTCAGTCTTTTCCATGAAGTGTGTGAGAACCCAACACCAAATACATCCAGTGGCACACAGATGAAGCCACACTCAGGTTTTGCTTACTTGGGCAAGGTTGTAGGAGCTATAAGCATCCTTACAGGGACAGATCCCATCACTGTTTGTTGGTTCCTCCAAGGAAGGATCTGTCTCTAGGTGCCAGTCAGGAAATAAAACAGAGGTGGAGGCCCCATCCCTAGAGTTATTCAAGGTCAGGCTTGATGGGGCTCTGAGCAACCTGATATGGTAATATTGTCCCTGCTTACTGCAGGGGGGCTGGATCAGAAGATCTTTAAAGGTCTTTTCCAACCCAATACATTCTATGATTCTATGAAGCTCCTAAGAAAACACCACCAGGAGCTCTGATCTTTGTGGCTGTTGATAGGACCCTGCTCAAGTGGGAGCACCTAGAAGGAGACAAGAGGAAAAGGCACCAGGAGATGGATGGGTGGCCTTGGAGATGCCCACCCTCTGTCAAAGCTAGGAAGGAAGTGAAACTAGGTTTGAAGCTGAAAGTGTGGCATGAGCCAAGTTCAGCTGTTTTTTTGCCGTTCTGTGGAAGGGCCTGGCATGCTCCTCCAAGAGGGTGGGTCTAGTAGAAACATGGGCTCACAAGAGGGGAATCAAAACTTCCCCTGCAAAGGAGAAAGAATGGGAACAATGTGCTGCTGTGTCTCTAGCTGCTTTGATTTGATTCCCATTGAACTCTTCTCTGCAAAGAGCTGCATCTCTTTCAGAGATGATGCTCCATGGTCAAGCATTGAGCTCACTAAAGCAAAGTGACCTCAAAGCACAGGCCTGAGAGCAAAAGTGGTTTATCCCTGCTGTAAATGAGCAAAGGCACAGAGATCAGCCCCACTCCTGCCCACTTTTCTCTTCTGCTTCTTCTTGTTGTCAGTGAAATAAGCTTATTTAGGGGGTGAGGCTTTGAGACGTGCAGAGTGATGAAAACCCTGACATGTGAAAGAAAAGAAACCAAATGACTCCAGAAATTTTTATTTTCCTGGAGCAGAACATACACTGAGAAAAGAGATTGTGGCTGTAATTATCAGATTTAATCAAAGCGTTTTAACAATAAACAATCCCCTGATTTAACTTCCACATGTAAAATACAGATATATTAAGTCTTCTGAGTTTTCTATGAGCACACTTGTCTTGCTGAGCATCAGGAAGCATCAATAAAAGCCGTACAAATACTAATTTCAGTGCTGATTTCTCACCAGTACAAAAGGCAGAACAGCCTTATGTTGCTCTCCCTAAGTTCATTCAACCATAACAGATTATCAACAACTTCCTGGCAGCACTAAGTAAACCTGGGCTCAGGTGTGCTGGCTGAAAGGCTGCTGCGTTTATACATCACCTGCATAAAACCAGCCCCTCCACACTAGAAAGACCTGCCATTTTCTGGAGAAAATTGATTTTGCTCCTTTGAGCACATTGTTTGTGCTCTAGGAAAGGTTTTTTCACCAGGAATGGTTGATAGGTTACAACGGTAAACAGTAAAATCCACTTACCAAGCCCTCTCTTACGCAACAGCTGCTCCAGAGAGTGAGTTTTTTCATCTCTGAGTCATAGGGGAAATGAAACAAGAATTTATTTTGTTTTTTAACTCCGTGAAATATTTAATCCATTTACTTTGCCCATGCACAAATGCAGATCGTACATTCGGAAGGTCTCAGTGTTTAGGGGCATAAACATGAGCTGAGTTAAGCTGTATCCTGGCTCTTCAGCATATAGAGAGAATATACACATCTGGCAATGCACGGCTTAACAAAACTCAGAAGAAACTGAATCTGGTCCATGTTTGCACAAGTAAAATTGTGCCATGAAGCCCAAGATCTCACAGGTGTGCTCATGGCATGGATGCATGTAAAACCTAGACGATGAGGTTTGCCAACCTTGCTGCTCCCTTTGCAGACATGTTTTGCTGCTTTTCTGCATGCCCGAACTCTCAAAAAAAACATTGTGCAGGACTGACGGCATTATGGAGAATGTCTGACTCATTTGCTGTGCCCGTGTGATTGCTGATTGCAGCAGGTCCCAGCTCAGGCTGGGACATGACGGGGAGCCCTGCAACGTGGGAACGCCCTGAGCAGCCCCATAGCATTAACGCCCCCAGCTCCTGGCTCCAGGATAACATCTGGGATATACATTAGTGGTTATAAGACATGAGTAGCTTCCATGGTTGCACAAGCCAAGATGAACTTTGTAGGCACAGAACATCCCCGTGCCCCGGGTGAGATGGATTCACCAGCCGTGGTAGAGGAGGATACGCTGCCTGGGGGTGAAGGTTGTCATTTCCAGAATGTGGGAGCATTTTTCCTTTCCTGAGCATTCCTTTTCCCTTTGTAAAAAGCATTGCCTGGGGCTGGACAGTCCCTTGGACCAACCTCGGATCTCACTGAGCCCCATAAGCAGCCTTTTGCCTTGCTTATTTTTTTGTTAGCCCTCTGTGGCCTCCTCTTGTACCACTTCTCCCCAAAGGTCCACCCATTTGTCACTGTCCTGTTGGGGACACATGGCTACAGCCCATGCATGGGGACACCAAATAAGGGTGTCATTGGGTGGCACAGAGACATGGCCTAGATGCTGTCCTCTAAGAGCAGGGCTAAATCTGGTGATGCAGCTGATGCCATGTCTTGAGATGATGCCCATAAGAGCTGGATTTGAGCCAGAAGGCCCCAGTGTATATTGATAAGTACAGTCAAAGCTGGGGTAATCAAGGCAGGGCAACCCCATAAGAGGTGTGGTTGTGAGGGGTGGTGGCCATCCCCTACCCAAGTAATGCATCAGTGTGAGATCTCCATGAAATATCTCCTCGCCTCAGCCCTAACTCTGGGAAGGGTCTGTGGGTGAATTCATGTTCCCCAAACCGTTGTATCAGTGAAGAACTATTTCCAGCCAAGAAGCATCCATCAGCATTTTCATGGGCACTGAACTAAAGCAGCAGGACAAGATGTCACCTCAACTGAAAGGGTGAGTGGGTGTGGGCAGTGAATGCCCAATGCGTAAGGGAGCAGGAGACTAGGGGTGTTTCCATGATGGTGGAACAGGGCTCAGGGCCTCTGTTCTTTGAAGAAGGCCCTTTAGACCCTGCAGCAGTGAGGCAGTCCCAAGTATCAAGCAGCACTGAGCTGGCCCCACAAGACTTCAGCACACATGCACGAGCAGCGTGAAACTCCTCTTAAATCCAAGTGTAAACTTCTGATGACTTCTTCTCTGTCTCGCCTGATGATGAAACACCACGAACTCTTCAGGGAGCAAATTGGACAGCCAGGAGAAGGGACATGAAGAGTTAACTCAAATTCTGGCTGTGAGCTGTTGATCCCACAGACACAAAGTCCCACTGCAGCTACACTTCTCATAGCCTCTTGTGCATGCTCCAAGGAGGACTGGAGGATCAGTCCATGCTTAAGCGCTCTTTTAACAACCTCCATCACTCTTGTAACTGCCTGCGTGATGGGATGGAGAATGCTCAGTGAGTTTGAAACACCAAGTTAGGGAGCATAGCTGACTTGCTGAAGGGACCTGACAAGGTCAACAAGGTTAACAAGGTCAGCAAGGTTCAACAAGGACGAGTGCAGGGTCCTGCTTCTGGGACATGCTGGTCTTGTACAACAGGCCAGGCTGGGGTGGCCAGGTGGAAGCAGCTGATGACCACAAGTTGGCCTCACATCAGAAGTGTACATTTGCAGCAGCAAATGTCAACCATGCCCTGGGTAGCATTTGCAAGAGTGCAGTCCTCAGGGCCAGGGCAGTGATTCCTGCTCTCTCTTTGACACTAGTGAGACCATGGCTGGACAGTGGGGTGACAGGTGGGCCCAGAAGAGCCACCAAGCTGGAGCTCAGAACATGGAAGGAGAGGCTGAAAGATGGCTGGGTAGCGGGAGAGGAAAAGGCCAAGGGGGACTTTATTGCTGCCTGAAGCTCCTTGCTGGGATGGTGTAGAAGAGATGGAGGTGCCCAGTGATGGAACAAGAAGCAGTGTCACAAGTCACAAAAAGGGAAATTTCCACTAGATACTAGGAAAAATCCCATAAGGGATTTCAGACAAACCTTGGAAGACAGCCCAGAGAGCAGGAAAGTCTCCATCCTTGGACAGAGTCAAGCCTGTCTGCAACACAGCCTGACCTGGTTGAAGGTCAGGCTTGGAGCAGACTTGGAGCAGAAGTTCAGAAGTTCAGACTTGAAGCAGAGACCCCAGATGACCCTCCAGCCTCAGTTACTCGGTGCATGATGTGCTGAAGCTTGGGCTCACATGCACAAGTTCTCCTGGCAATAAGTCCTCAACAGTGAGGCAGAAAGCCACCCAGGACCTGCTAACGGGAGCAGGGATGGAGGACACAGGCATGCCCCCACCCTGAGCACCAAGGGCCCATTCTGTGGCTTCCTAGCAGCCACTGGGCTTTTTGTTTTTCCACCAAAAGGCAAGTGATGTCTTGTTTCCTCCACCTGGCAACAAGTTGACTTCCACCATAGCCGCCAGACACTGAAGCTAACAAATTTCTCATTTGACATATCACTCAGAGGTCCTTTAGCAACCTGCACCCAAATCCATTGGGAAACCCCTTCCACCTGCTCCAAGATGCCCACCATTCCTTGGGACCTTGCTGGCTCTTGGTGAAGCAGGATGAGGAGATACAGTCAGCAGCTCCGTCCTCCCCATAATGCATCTGCTGGGACTCATGGGGTAACAATGGCAGTGCCTGGACCAGACCAGAACCTTAGTCCTGCTGCTGTCACCCCATTTCTTATGTTGGTCCTCGGAAGTGGGGAAGAGCCCCCAGAGCTGAAACCAAGAAAGCAAAATGTGATCACATGCAAAATGATTCCCTGGTTGCTGTAAACAATAGGAAAATAGCATGGAAATGTAATTAGTTAACACAGTTAAATTGTTCCACTTCATTCCACTGGCACAGTTTTGGTTTAGCCTCTAGAGGAAGTGTGGAGGTGTAATGCTTGCTCCACATTCACTTTTAACAGATGGGGAAACTGAGGCACAGACTTTCGCTACTGGTGAGTAACCAGTGTGGCCAGTGAGCATGTATAAATATGATGACAGGACCAAGGGTATCACTGGCTGCCCCAGCTCTGAGTCTCAGAGCAAAAACACCTTCCTCCTGAGCAACCCCTCCGCCCTTGGTGCTGCCTTCCATCCATTACAGAGCTCATGGGCATCTTGGAGGAGATCAAAACTTGGTGCAGAGCTTGTGCCCCAATTGTTGGGGAGACTGGTCCTAGACTTCTGCCTTTCCACCCATGTCACATTGCTCACCTTGGTTTTAGGCTTATCTTGGGAGCTGAATTTCGAAGCAGAGGGAACCCATCAGCCTGGCAGTAGGTCCTCCAGATGCCCTAAAACCACATTGGTGTCAGATGACCATATCCCATCTCCTCATGGCCCATGTAAGATGACCACATATCCCTCACCCTGGTATCTGTGGGGACATGCAGACGTTGCACTGGGCTCCAGGGCTCTGCCAATCTGGTTAGCATGAGCAGTGAGCTTTAACTGCCATTGCCCATCAGCTTCTCCCACAGGTCCAAGCTGTTGCCATCACCCCATAGCCGTGGTGGGACAGGGAGCATGGAGCCAGAGTGTTACGGAGGGTCACTACTGTTTTGAGGATTCCCCAGCCCATGTTGTTGGACCCAGGGGACACGGGAAGAAGCCGGGCATTGTATTCCAAAATAGCTGCCTTGTTACAAAGGAAAGGTTGGTGGAGAGTCAATCTGTAGGGCTCTCCGAGAGCAGGAGGGTTTCCTCCTGCCACAGGAAGGTGAGTGACTCACTCCTATGGAAACTGGGGGGATGGGGGAGAGGCAATCCCTCTCCCTGGTGGCTTTCTATCTGAAGATAAATCTCCATCCACTTCCCTTGAAAATACCTGCTCCTGAAAATATCTCTTCTTGAGGGTTTCTTATCAGATCGTCTATTTATTCTGGAAATCGTAGAGTCCCAAGGGTCCTTGTTGTGGCTCTAAACACATCCTGATGCTTTGCCATGGCCATCCCATGAATGACACATTGAAAGGGAGGATCTGGCCAGTCCCCATGCTTGTAAACACTGGGAAACACCTGCAAGAACTTAGCTAAGGGAAGGGTCTTCCTCGTGGTGTTTTCTAACCAGGAAGAGGTAGATCCCAGTGACAATGTGACGGTCTGTTTGTTCTACATGGGTCTGTGGTTCAGTTTTAACAACAGCTACCAGCTTGAGGGTAACAGAGGGTTCATGCCCTAGACCATGCCCAGGGTGTCCTTCAACCTGCTACTGTGTGAAGCATAGACTGTGCCCCAGTCCTTGTCCAGGCTACATCATGATGGATTGGACAAATCTTGAAAGGAAGCAAAGCTATCATCATCATGGGTACCTTGTGCACGGTCCATCTCTCACTGTATACCTCGGGTTTTCCCCTTGACTTGAAACAGGCTGGGAAGTGTCTTCTGGTGACCACCCTCCACCCATTCACTTTGCAGCCCAGATAAGGCCAGCTCAGGTTCTGCTTTCCAAAATGACCTTCCTGAAATGCTAAAAGGAAGATCAAGACCTGGCTTGCATGGCACGAGGCCCTGTGTCATGTCAAAAAGCCCTTTGGTCACTAGATGTCTAAGGCAGACATGTGCCCATACTAAATAAGGCACAAAATGTTAATACATGGGAGACTGTGGAGAAGAGGCAGTGTCAAATGAAAGAACCACCTTGGCAAGAGAAAGTGGAGTCTCCCCATGGATGTCTCTAAAGCTAGACACGATACCTTTCTAACAGAGACCAACCCAGCACTAGTTACAGGCTTTCATGGGAGGTTTTAGGGTGAAACTGAGGCGTCAGCTAAAAAAACTGGACCTGGTTATCTACTGGTCTCAGTAAAACTCCTTGGCACTCAACCAGTTTGAGACAGACTTAGGGCTCAGAGCAGCAGAATTACGACAGACCAGGTCACAGTGCTGTTCTGTCACTAGCGTGTGTCAGCACCTTCAACTGGGCCCCAGTCCACTGGGATCCCCTTGTCAGAGGATGACAGGATAACTCAGATTGGTTAACTCAACCTCCTGGTCACAACAGGGACAGCACTGGGGTCAGACAAGATTGTGTAGAGCTTTATTCAGTAGGGTCTTTAAAACTTCCAAGGACAGAGGTTGTGCAATCAGCTCATGGTGGAGCAGTTTTCCCTATACTCAACCTGAAATATCAGTGGTGGCGATGGCGGCGGTATTGCCATAATGATCAAGATTCACCCAAGCAGGTCTCCTTGACCAGCATCAATAGAAGAGAAAAAAGGCAGCAGTCCTGAGGAGCACCACCATCACCTCTCCTGGGAAAGCCCCAGTGGCACCAGGAGCAGCTCTGGGGGACATGGGGAAGGAGCCCTACTAATAGTTAAAACGTGTCCCAGGCTGCTGCTTTTAAATTTGGATGCAACAGTTTTTCTCCATCGAGCTGAAAAACATGATGCTATTATAAAGGTTTCTGTCTCTTTGCAGACAACCCAGTACAGGTCCCACTATCCTTCCTCCCCTATCTTCTGCATCACAGACTATTGACTGTCTCTTTCTTGAGGATAAAAAGGGATAACATCATAATTTCTCTTCCTCTTCTCTCTCTCCTTGCCAACACATCCTCTGCTCCTTAGGCACAATTTATCTTTTCATTTAGAGATGTCCTACCTGATACTCACTTCATTAAGCACTCAATTGCTCTACGCTTGTATTGATCTTGAAAGCCCATTCCTTTGATTTCAGGACGTGTCTGGGCAAAAACCAAGCACAGGACCAACTGCACTAGTTGGTCAAATAAACACTACTGCCTCCAAAGCTTGTTTTGCAAATCTGGACTTCCCAGAACTGCTTGGCCAAGGGCTAGAAGCATATTTAAAAGGAAATAACCATTTGACTGGAAGGAATTGGCTTCTTTTTAGTGAAGTCTTGCTGATAGCTATATCCCCAGTTCACTAAGTTCATTGAATCTGACGCTGGTGACAAGCCTGTTCCCGGCCAGGGGATCTCCAGCACTGGGAGCACACACCATGATGCTCTTGCTCTGTTTCAGACCCATCAGCGATCCCAAGCCAAGGAGTTGGTCTGAGAGACTCCAGATTAATCCCTGGAACACGACCTTTAAAAGCTGGGAGTGGTGAGATAGTTATTTTAGCTGCAGTGGCAAAGTTCCAAAGAAACACTAGCCAGGCCCTAGATAACAATATTGGCCTCCTGACAAGGACACCAGTTGAGAGAGCCTTCGGTCTAATCTCCCTCCCAGAGGGTGGGTTATCATGGGGTGAACATGGGAAAGCAAGTGCCTCCTATATTACTTTGTTGGACGTTTAAAAAAAATACATATCCATGATGGAGCACACAACCATCGGCCTGTGTTTCCCCAGGAGAAATCTGTGTGGACCCGATTTCTCACCTCCCCAATCACTTTCACCCCACTCCAGACCTGGCCAGGGAAATAGGCAGGTCACAGAGCTCTGCACTCTGCAGGGTAGGCCTTGTGAGCCCAGTTTAGGTTTAATTGGTGTCTTAAATGAGAAAATATCAAAGAATGCAAGAAAATTAATCTTGATGATAGGAGCGGTTTTAAAATGGAGTAGCTGAGTTACATCCATTCTCTGCAGAGTTTTTTTATTGAGAGAAAAAACCTCTCAAGAGATTTTTATTGAGAATTGAAGTGGACCTATCATTGGTCTGCTTCAAATGGGGTTAGTAGCCATGGGGAAGCTGCTAAAGGATGACTTGGGTGCAGGAGGATGCCACCGACCTTCTGCCAAAGGGCAGGAAGCAGGATGGGTCCCCAAGGAGGGTCACTGAAGTACTGTGAAGGTGTAATGCTGCGCTCCCCATCTTCACCTGCTCATCAAATCAGGTTGTGCTGGGCTGGGAGTCTAAAGAGGGACTTGGTGAGGTTCTTTCACCCATTTGAAATATTAGTTTAGATGGACATCTCCAAGGGACCATGAACAGACTGGACTCATCCTGACTACACTTGTGTGGGTGCTCTCCCAGCTCTTCCTGGGGAGTCTGTGGCTGAGCAAATCTCTTGGTTTTTTGGGTTGAGCTGGACAAAGAGCATCCTCCATTACATGGCATCTGCAGGGAGCAGTGACTTTCTGGGGTCCACACGTCTCTCTGCCCTCTCAGTGCTGTGCTCTGGGTCCTTTCAGCACAAATCTCCCTGAGGATGCAAAGATTATTTTGGAGCAGGAGGGGAAGGAAGTGAATGCAAAAGCCCCATATTTGGAACAAGCAGTTCTTTTGGAAACAAGTATTTTTTTGGAAACAAAGGGATTCCAGGGTGAGACCCTGTGCTGGTGCCTAAGGTCTTGTTGCTGGGAGCTGAGAGCAAGAAAAATGAGCCAGAAAACTACTGTAAAATGGCTTTTGTAAACACCCACTCCTGATGGGCATTCGCTCCTCAGCATTTCTGTGGCTCTTGTCTGCTGCAACCTTCATGAGGAATAGATTAAAAATGAGAGACATGGGATGGTATGGGGCTTCTACCACCCCATCCCATAAACCAACCTCTGGCTGAGAAGCCAGACCAAAATCCACCATGGTGCCAGGCTGTGCTTCCACCTTCGCACCAAGCTGCTGGCAGGTCAGTTGAGCAGTGACTTCACAAAATTTGGGGGTAGCAGGACCCTATGAGCCAGCTGTCCATGCCCACTGTGTTCCACTATGCTGTTACAAGGGGTCCATACATGTTTAGAACCATGCCTGC
Source organism: Mesitornis unicolor (assembly GCF_000695765.1). Taxonomy (NCBI): domain Eukaryota; kingdom Metazoa; phylum Chordata; class Aves; order Mesitornithiformes; family Mesitornithidae; genus Mesitornis; species Mesitornis unicolor. Next base: position 5,266 of record NW_010160335.1, on the reverse strand, counting down.
CGAGCTCTTCACCAGCTCTGCAGAGAGAAAAATGATCCTTTTACAGGACAACCTCTCCCCGAGCGCTATTTTAGGCTTGGACCATCACGTGGATGGGTCACTGCTGCTGTTTTGGAGGATTCCATTTCAGAACACGTGTTTACCTGCTCTCTTGGACACTAGGATCAGTGCACAGCCCCTTCCAGCAGCACCAGCCATGCTCAGGCCAGCACCTCCTGTTCTTGCAACTCACTCAAAATCTCAAACCCAACTCCTGAATAAGACCTTGTTTCTTTTTTTGTTTAAACTCATTCTTATTTACTCTTTTCTGGGAAGTCCAAGAGGAAGATACAGAAGAGGAAGCAGCAAAGATTGTAATGAAATTTGGCAGAAAACCCAGCATGTCTGCTTCCAAGAAAATAATCAATGGGGTCAGCACAAAAGCTGAGGATGACTCTTGCTGGGGAGGAAGGCTGACCCCATCAGCCCATGGGGTTTAGCAGCATTGATGTGATCCCCCTCACACCTCCCTTCACCAGCTGCGGTGCAGAGCCACGACTGCCACTGCCACACTGTTGCTGGGAACCAGCCTGCGCTGCCCGCAGCACACGTAGCCCAAGCCAATGTGTTAATTTTAACATGCCTGCCCCAGTGGGTTATGTTTATTTAAGGTCTTTAGAGAAGCAACACCATCAGCCACAATGAGATCCTTGTGCTTGGGGCCTCTGTGGCTGGCTTCTGCTGCCTGGGAGGCCATGGCAGCACCCAAATTGCTCTCGGCAAGCATCCTTCTGAGGGAGGTGAATGTGCTTGGAGTTTGCAAATGCCTCCAAAAAAGCTGGGGTATGTAGGAGCTTGGAGGAAAACTGAGCAGCTTGAAGCCTGACACCTCCATCACCCTTCTGCTCTGAAGCCCCATGGTCAGTAGAGGAGGAGGGCTGGGGCATCATGTGAGCTTGGTGGGGAGGAAACGAAACCCAGGCTAAAAAAAAAACCAACAACTGCTGCTGGAGAATAAAAAATAGACACTCAGATGGTTAAAGCCGCAGAGTGAAGTCCTCTCTGCGCTGAAGCGATGTGAAAAAGATCAAGTCCTGCTGCTTGCTACATTGAGCATCATGTGTATCAGGTGTCCTGCAAGTGGCCCCTTCCCCAAGCTGTACCCGCTGGATGCGGCCCTGGACAGTGAAGGTCCCCTGTGCCCCACCTGCACCCACTTGCCCATTTTTGTTGCTGAGTGGAAAAAGGATGGAGGGCATCTTTCTGTGCTCAGCAACCACCCACCCACCACTGAGGTTGTGTCTCTTGGGTGCTGCTTTCCCAGACATCATCATGGGGTGGCAGGAGAAGATTCATACAGGAGAGGACAAGTGTATGATGGATGAACAGAGGGACTGGCTCATGGTGCTTTTTCCACCGCCAGCTCCTACCTCCAACACCTCTTTTGCCAATCAGCCCTGCTTTGAAGCTTGGTTGGCTGCTGGGAAAGTCCCCCACATCTCCAAAGCACTCAGTGAGTACCAACACCACCTGACCTCATCCCTTGCACACCCCATTGGTCTTCACCACCATGAACAGATGCTTCATCATCCACTTAGATTGGTTTTTGTTGCCTCTAATATTCCCTTAAAAGTTGCTGATGGTCCTGAATTAGGAAATCCTGGTGGGAAATTGCAGACACCCTGGGAAGTTGTCAAATCAGATCTTCTCCTGTGGGATGTCCCTCCTGCTCCCATGAGATTTTCCTCCTGCATGCCCGGTCACACAGGGTAAATTTTGGCCTTCCAGTTAGGTAGATGAACATCTTACCAGCCAAGAGACCATGAGAAATGATCAAATACCCATGGCCAGGTTGGATCAGGGCATCAGTTTGCACCTACACAGATTCAGATGAGCGTTCACGATGCTTTCCTCTGCCACCGACAAACATGAGGCAGATCTGGAGGCTCAACACAACACGTGTTTGCAAGCTTTCCTCCTTGCTTCCATTAAGGCTTAAAAAAAAAAAAGGCAAAAAAGGGGGATTTTATATATCTCAGCTTGTCTCTGCTAGTGTCCCCCAGCCTGTGCCGCAAGTTTAAGCTGCACCCGTGGGTGCAGCACAGGGGTCTGCTGTGGCCACCCTGACCTTCCCGGTCTTCCCGTTCCTGTATCGCATTCCTCCCCACTAGACAACATGGAAATGTTTTGAAAGCGTCTTAGAAACCTGCATCACTGCCAAAACAGTTGAAAAATGAAGCTATGAAGGGAAATGCGGGGCTGCTTTCCAGCTCGGCTCAAATGGGTATCGCCGCTCGCCTCCGTCTTCTGCACTGCAGCTGCACAAATCATTTGCTTCTCAACTGGATTTAAAACATCTGCACCTTTCTTTGGCTTGTTTGAGCTGCTCTGGAGCTGGAAAACAGAAAATTTGGGGGAGAGAGACTCTTGGTTTGGGTCTCCTGGGCAATGGGTGACCATCACCTGTGGAAATTAGTATGGTGTGTTAGGGTGGACATCAGAGGTGAACAATCCTTTTCCCATCTCCCTCACACCCAGATGAGTGGAGAAAGGTGAGAAAATGCAGAAGAAGGGGAAGGAAAAGGTTTTCCTTGCAGTGGGCAGTAAAGCTGGGAAGATCCTGATGCTGCAGGTTACTGACACTTTGACAAGGCTCAGAAAAGGTGTGATGGGAAGAAAACTCTCCAGGGGACCACTCTCCTGCTCCAAACAAGCTTTTGGAAAAACATCTTCTTTTGCATGTTGAAACATCTAGCAATGAGCTGCCGACCAAACCTTTCAGCCAGTTGTGGACATAATTAATCACTCCTTGACATGAAAACGCTGCCCACCTCTTGTCTTGAGTTGCTTGGCTTTATCTTGTGGTGGAAGAGCTGCAGGAGTTCAGTCCTTGGAGCATCAGGCTGGGGGAGGCAGCACCAGGCAAGGGCTGCTGAGCAGCAGCCATCATCTCATGGGCCAAAGCTTATGCAAGGACAGACAACAAATCTCTGGACATCATCCCCATCTCCATCCATAATCTCTGGACATCATCCCTCCTTCAGAGGGAGCCAGGGTGAGGGATTTGGAGGACAAAACCAGGGTGCTATGGTCCAGCTAACCCAACCCTTGCCCAAAAAGTGTTTCCAAATCCCAGAGAGATGGGCTTAACTCAGCACAATGCTGGCATCCCGTCAGGGCACTGCTAGGCATCTTCACCGGTCTGAGCCTCACTCCACAGCTCTGCCCAGGCATCTACATCCCTCTGTGCAAGAAACAAGAATGTCCTTCCTCCCTTATCAGCCCCAAATAGCTGTGCTGTGATGTATTGTTTTCCCTCCTCAAACAAATTACATCAGAAGAAGGAAACAGGCATTTTTTTCTGGCATGGAGGTCTGTCAGCAAGATCCCTGCAGCACTGTTTCCATGCCAGACATTCATATCCTCTTTGCACTCGTTAATGCTTCCTTAGCCGGCTGCCACTTTCTGCTTTTGAATAATAGATGGCATCAGTGCCCTTCCCTCCTCCCTTGGGGGCTTTATGGTCCCTCCAGTCATATCCAGAAGGTCCAAGAAGTCCCCGTGTGAAATCAAATCCAGCTGCAGAAGGAGGATCTGGCTTACACCCATGGACACAGATGGGGAATACACGGGGGAGCACTGGGGCTTGTTCTGTGCTCTCAGCGGTGGAAAATAACTGGGCCACCTGCATGTGATTCAGTGGGACTTGTTCTCTGGCCTCACCCTGCCCAGAAACCCTTCAACCTTCCCAGATTTGAAAGTTCTTCAACCCAGGTGAGTGAGCACCACTGGGGAGGCAGGGTTGGACTTGGCCACTGCTTCACTTCACTTTACATCACATCAATTCTCTGTAAGGAGAAGGCAGGCTACAAAGATGGTGGTGGCCCTCCAAAGCTTTCTGCAGCTTCTTGGGAGGTCGTGTTGTGCCTGAGCTGAATGGAGACAGACCCCAGAGTATCTCTGTAGGGTGTCTGGGGGACATGGAGGATACAATTGCCCAGCTCACACCCACAGCACCCAAAGTCAACATATTTCCTAGAAATCTATGACCTGTGAAGAACTTATCTTCCACAGTATGGTTCAGTTTGCCCTTATGTTTCTGTAGATGTTTTGCACCTCAGAAGAGGAATTTTGACAGGTCTACCACCCTCTGCAGGACCCAGACCCCCATTTGTGGTTGAATCCAGCCCATAGGGGAAGACACAGCAAAAAGCAAACTTCAAGCAAACATTCTGCCATATCCCCCTGGCTCCAGACAATATCTTCCCTGGATGAAAGTCCAAACATTGAGATGCAAGAGGTGCAGCATCCCCTTTCCCAAGGGTTTACCTGTATCCCGAAGGAAGAAGCATTTTGCCAGCATGTGGCTCACAGGAAAATGAGAGTGGAGCAGGAGAAGACACAATGACTTAGGACCCCACATTTACTCTTCTCTAAAATAAATTCCCCCACCCTGGGGAGCTCATGGCAAGTCAGCTGGTTTTCACTTGACAGCTTGCTGATTGATCGATGGGAACCGGTCCTGAAAACTAAAATTAGAGCCCAAATTGGCCTCAATTTCCTTTTACTATCTCAAGTCTGCCATCCCTCCGCTTCCCTTAGAAATGAAGCTGACTTGTGGAGAGGGATGTACCATGGGACTTCGCCTGGGATGCTCCGGTACCCTCTCTGGGCTCGATGGGGCACAAATTGGTGCCACCCACCATGGGACAGTGTCCTACTTCAGGGTGACCATGGCAGAAACCTCGAATTGGGTTTATACAGCTGGTTCAGAGACATTTTTTCCCCTCCAGGGCTGGTCCTGGGACCCCCTTACCCTTTGGACTCTGTTCTGCACATGCTTCAGTACCGGGGCACCCTGGGATGGAAGGGGAGGGCCTCTAGTGCACTCCCCTGGGGGGACAGCTCCCTGGGAACCCTGGGGGGAGGTTGGATGCGATGTGGGTGACTGGCTCCAGCCCCGTGGGGGTGGAATACAGCCGTGGTCCTAGCCCTGATTGCATCCATCGCCCCAACCTTGCGGGAGGGGCTTCTGTCCTAGCATCAGCCTCGGTCCCAGCCCTGATCCCATCCGTGGCCCCATTCTCGGAGGGGGGAGGTCCTGTCCTAGCCTCATTCCCGGTCCCATCAATGGTCCCATTCCATGGAGAGACAAGGAGGGAGCGATAGGGCTTCTGTCCCGGTGCCAGTCCCGGGGTGGGGGTGGTGTCTGGCTCTGGTCCCACCCCTGATCCCAACCACGGTCCCATGGCCAGGAGGGCGGTCCCAGCTCCGGCGGGGGGCGGTC
>NW_010160334.1:5287-5593 GCF_000695765.1 Mesitornis unicolor | reverse complement strand
TGTATATATATTTATATATATAAATTACCCTGGATGGAGGTGTGCTGCTCCCACGAGTGCTTCCAAGGAGTGTAGCAAGGGAACCTTCACCAGCTATAGAGTAAAATTAATGCTGAACTGGTAAGCCCAAACATACAGAGCAAAAACCTCATTATAATTATTCTCTTCCAGTGTAGCACAGCACGTATCTGGAATTATATTTTAAAAAATTGAATTGTTCATGCCAAGATTGCAAAAGACGATTTATTTTTCTAATTTATTTTGAGGGGACAACCTTCAAAAGCAAATGAGTTTTGACAAAAACTG
>NW_010160334.1:0-5262 GCF_000695765.1 Mesitornis unicolor | reverse complement strand
AGGTGTCTTTGTATTTATTTATTGAATATGGTAAAGATTACAAACTAATTATTAAACACAAAGTAGTCCTTATCTATAATAATAGAGCTCAGCAGGGTCATCTGGAAGGAGTGGGTTGGGCTGTCATTAGCCCAAATAGTCTGTACTTTCCCTGGGAGAATTGCAAGAGGGGATAAAATATTTGTACATCCAGGAGAAGCTGATTAATATTAATTCTGAGTTGTTGCACTATAACCACAAATAAAATTGCATTTTTTTTTAATGTGTGAATCTGAGTTGCTGTGTATTGTAAAACCTGTGTCCCTTCCTGCAGTCACTTTGGATTTGCACCTTTGGTGGAAGCCAAATCTGTTGAGACAAACAGGTTTATAAAACACCGTGTATTCCTAGTGAAGAGTGAGAGTAATACATGAAATTATCGTAGCATGCATGATTTTTTCTGAATTTTTTGATTCTGTTTTGATTGTACTTGCTATCTCCAGTGACCTCTCTGGTCACCTCCATCTTCCTCTTATGATTGAGTTTTGTGGAGAGATTCACAGAGCCATTAGAAAATGAATTTCAGCATAACAGATATGTAGTTATACCTATATTTTGTTATATTTTCCAACTGTAAAGTGTGGTTATTTCTTTTTTTTCTGAGAAGATGCCGTATTTCAGCAGTGGATGATACGTTGTGCCAGCATAGATCAAGTGCATACTGCAAGTTTAACAGGACAGGTTGGATTTAGTAACTGATTTATTAGAATATTCTGGTATTTTTGTAGCAGGCAGGTGGCAGAATGATGTCTTTGCTCTGTGATATCATCTACAGCAAGCTCGGTCAGGTACGCATAGTGTATTGGTTACATGTGCGTGGTGTCTGATGGGATGGAGTGAGGCTGCTGAGGGGATGAGCAGGAGGATGGGGCACTTGGGGCTTTTTCTTCCTTTATCTCCTTGTTCAAATTTTAATCGAGAGAGAAATGGAGTCCAGGAGGGATCGAGTGACTGCCCTGCAGCTGTTTGGGATATCGTGAGCAGCTCGGTGCCCTGTGCTGGCTCCGTGTCCTCCAAAAGCAACCCCTGGCCGCCATTTTGAGGGCCTACAGGTACTGGTTGTGGCTGGGCCAGGGTCTGTATCCCAAAAGCTGTCTCTGTTGGTCACAAAAGAGAAGCCAAAGTGCCTGCCTTGTGGGTCATCCTGATTGCTTATTGTTGTAGATTATTTTATAATTTATTTTATTTTTTAATTTCTTTTATTTTCATGGAAAACACAAGTAAAGCACGTCAGCTGGTCAGGAAGCAGAAACCTACACAACCTTTCTAGATCAAATCTTTTCAATGAGAAAAGGACAGACTTTGGTTTCCCAGCTTCCAGTTCTATCATCCTAAATACACTAGATGTTTAGAAAAATGAAATTAAATAGATTTATTATTCTGCTGAGATTTATTTGAATTAAAAATTCCAGTTGAGGGGGGAGAAGGAAGAGTATAATTTCATTTTCTAAATGATACTGAGAGATTCCTTGTAAACCGAAAAGAGACTGAGGTAAAAAAAAATTCCTGTCTTTAACTTGGACATGTAGTCCAACCTCTCTGCTAGAGCAGGGTCACCTAGAGAAGAAATTGCAGGAAAATTTTGGCCTGGAGAGGTTTGAGGGGATTTGCTGTGCCACCATCTTCTTCCCCAAGTTTCCCAAACCCCGGGGGCAGGAAGGAGATGGGCACAGTTGTGTTATCACAGGTGAGGAATAGTTTGTAAAAGCGTTTCATTGTGAGCGAAGTTGTAGCCCCAGCAGTTGTGTGGTGTTTTTGAGGACAGCACGATCTCTGGCAGAGAGATTTTTATCACCGGGGAACCTTTGATGCTGCATTTCCATGCCCTGCGTTATTTCTTGTCGTTCCCGTCTCCAGCTGAATGTGCCTGTGTTGGGTCTCCAGGAGCACACACAGCTCTTAGTGTGCAATGTGTTTATCCATCAGGAAGGCGGACTGTGAGGAGGGATGCTCTGAGAGAGCCATTTTGAGCTGCTGGAGCCGTCCCTCTATTAACAGCCCTGGCAGCTGAGTGCCATGACCCGTGCACCATTCTGTCCTTAAATTCCCTCTGGACACAGACCTGAGAATAGCATCTATTTTTTTTTTTTTTGCCTTTTCATCCTCTCAGAGCACGTCCGGATGCATTGACTCTTTCTTCTTACGCTGTCCCTGGGTCAGAGCCTTTCGCACGCATCCTCTTTGAAGCCATTGCAGGGCTGCTCGGGGTCTTCACAGCTGAGATGCCTGGGCTCCAGTGCTGTCAGCTGCATGTCCAGGCATGCTCCCAGGCATCCCAAATCAGTGGAGCTCCCCAGCTTCCCTTACACTGTCACCTCTTTCCCTTTCCCTAATTTGAACCAGCAATGTGCCAAGAAGGACAATGGCATCCTGGGTGGCATTAAGAAGACCATGGCCAGTTAATCGAGGGGGTTCTCCTCACCCTCTGCTCTGCTCTGTTGAGGCCACATCTGCAATACTGCGTCCAGTTCTGGGGTCCCCTGTTCAAGAAGGACAAGGAAGGACTGGAGAGAGCCCAGCGCAGAGCCACTGAGATGATGAGGGACTGGAGCATCTCCCACACAAGGAAAGGCTGAGAGAGCTGGGGCTGTTCAGCTGGAGAAGAGGAGACTGAGGGGATCTCATCAATGCTCATCAATATCTCAAGGGTGGGGGTCAGGAGGATGGGACCAGACTCTGCTGGGTTGTGCCCAGTGATGGAACAAGGGACAATGGTCACAAACTGGAACACAGGAGGTGCAACCCAAACATGAGGAAAAACTTCTTGATGTGAGGGTGGCAGAGCATGGCCCAGGCTGCCCAGAGAGGTTGTGGAGTCTCCTTCTCTGGAGACACCCAAAGCCCTGGCCGTGTTCCTGGGTGATCTTCTCTGGTGACCCTGCTCTGATAGGGGTTGGACTGGGTGAGCTCCAGAGGTCCCTTCCCAGCCCACCACGCTGTGATTCTGTAATTTCAGAAATTGGAAAGGAACATAACACACATTGGGGCGTTACCATCACTGTTACACACACTCTCACCACAGGTCATGAGCCCATGGAACTGCTCACGTGGATGATCTCTCACCCACGCAGACAAGAGATGTGCTCGTTTCTGTCTGATCCTATATTTTTGGTTGGGAATTTAAAGTGGAAAAGAGCTACAGGATGTGTCTGATACCCGACTGTACGTACATTGCCATGGCAACCGCTGCATTTCATGCGCTCAGGGCGTTTTCCTAAATTCTGCAAGAAGCTGTAGCTGTGTTTATTTATGCAGCTCAAAGCCAGGTCTCGTTCAGTCCCTGGGTGTTTCGTTTTTTCAGCATCCCTTTTCCTTTTCTTACCCCTATCCATTTTAGCTCTGCATTTTTCTTTTCCTTTCCAAATGCGGGTGTTGCTTTGCAGCACGTGCCCTTACCTGTGCCACAACCTCCTTTTAATTACAAGAGCAATTATAACCTAGAACAACTCTTCCTTGACACAGAAAGAGCAGAGTGGAGGAAATTTGGGAATTCTGAGGTCTCCAAACTGTGTACCAGATCAAAGATCCTGAGTTTTCAGTCTCATGAAATTAATTGTTTTTAAATTAATGTAAATCTTTTGGCTTGGGCTGCTTTGCTGTAGCGGATAGAATAGCATCATGTCTTTTAGGGGCTTGGTGCTGCTGGAAATTTTATTACTAAGTCATCATCCTTTTACTTTTTGGTCCCTTGTTTCATACGAGGTCATTTGTAACAGCACAGCTCAAATTCAGGAAAGCATTTAGGAGAATATTAAGTACACTTAGGTAGTAAATGCTGAATTATCTTTGCAGTAACTACCTTAATTAAGATCTAGAAGCTGCTTAAGGGGCCCCAGGGCATCAGTAGATCTATTTTGCAATAAAAACCATGGCCAGATGAAGTTCCTTTATTTGCTGTGGAGAAAAGCGGTTCTTGCTTCCTTTATTTCCCCCGTGTCCTCAGACAGTTATTTAGGGACCCCTGGAGATCTTCTCATCCAGGCACCTGCTTAAAGCAAAGCTAAATTCAGAATTTGATCAGGTTGTGCAGGGCCTCGTCCCAGGGAGGTCTGAGCATCGCAAAGGATGGAGACCTCTCCACATGCAAGGCCCTGGTGCTGGGGCTGTGCCTTTCCCATCATGAACCAGTTTGGCATTGGTACCAGCACTGAGGTTGCTCCTCAGCCTTCCCTTGTCCAAGACCACAGATCACATACGAATTGCAAATACGATGTTTTAATGACACGTGGTGTCCAGCTTCTCCTTAACTCAGCAGAAGGATTTCCATTGACATCCCTTGAGGGTTTGAATGGTGAGTGGCTGTTATTATATTAACTTGATGGTTATTTACTGTGTAGTAACAGAGGTTTTGGCTAAAAAATGCCAGATTCCTTTATTTCTTTTGATCGGTGACATTTTGTGTTCATTAATGATACGTCTAAACTAGGGAAATAGAAATGAGAGCAAATTATTGTTAAACAAAAGTTGGTTTAGCTGTCAGGAATACACCAAACTCCTCTGAAATTCAGCAAGTAATTAAGATTATCTCCTCAAACATAGGTTACTATTATTAGCAAAGCATTTAATTAGCTGTCCGTTGCGACAGAGCTGAAAGCCAAGTGCTTTGGCATTTCCAGAGCAGCCTGTCTGTAGTTCACAGAGCAACACTTGAACATCGGGTGTCACGTGGAGACTGAATAAGGTTTTGTTGCACAAAGCTTTCTGATAAACTTAATTGTGTTATTCTTACCAGCCGTAAAAAGCATCTTATTTTGAAAGATCACAAGGCAAAATTCAACTGATCTGACTTCAGCCATGGAAAGGAGACACTAACAAATGCCCCAAGAAGGTGCAAAAGTAATATAAACCTTAGAATTTAATACAGATTACAAGTTGCCCAATGCCAGTGCTCCTGCTCCAGCACAGCTAATGAATGAAAGGGCTTCAGGAAAAGCTTTTGTGCCACATCCTCCAGATATGACAACAATTCAGGATGTGATTAAACAAATTATGAGGAGGACCTGATGTATTAATATGGATAAAAATGTTCATTTTTCCTAGTCATTCCTCATAAATTAGCTAAAACGACTGGCTTAATCTAAATTAGCCACATATATTAATAATCTGCTTTTATTCAGTAGCATGATGACACTACAGGAGAAAATATGAAAACCAGTTTATTTTTCACTACAATTGGATCTGGCGTGGCTCAGTGTGGGGTTTCAATTCACAGAATCACAGAAT
>NW_010160333.1:992-1204 GCF_000695765.1 Mesitornis unicolor | reverse complement strand
GGTGTTGCTTTTCTCCTGACCCCCACCCCAAAAAGTTGGGGGGTTGTGATGTTGGCGCATCCAACTCCGTGGATCTTGAGGAGGACACGGGGTGCTCGGCATCATGGGAAGGGGAAAATGGGGCGTGGGGGTGTAAGCTCATGGTGGGGGTTACCCATGAGCCTTTGTGCCCTCCTCCCCACAGACCCCTGCCTGAACGGGGGTCACTGGAC
>NW_010160333.1:0-790 GCF_000695765.1 Mesitornis unicolor | reverse complement strand
CGGGGTTGATGCGGCCCCGCGTCCCCAACCGCGACTTCACCGAGGACCTGGGGGACGCCTCCTCCGCCGCCTACCGCGGCTTCGTGACCGAATTCAGCCGCACGGTGAGGTCGTCACCCCCCGTTGTGTGTCCCCCCCTAAAGTTGTGTCCCCCCCACATCATTGGGGGCCACCGGGACCCCCCCCGAGGCGACAGTGTGTGTGTGTCCACAGATGGATCGGGTGTACCACAACGTCAGCGGCTACCGCGGCACCCGGGTGTTGGGGCTGAGGTGAGGGGTGGGGTGGGTGAACTGGGATGGACTGGGATGAACTGGGATGGGATGAAATGGGGGTAGAGATTGGGGTGGAATGAACTGGAATGGGATGGGGTGGACTGGGATGGACTGGGATGGACTGGGATGGACTGGGATGAAATGATGGGATATGATGGGATGTGGGATGGGATGGGATGGGATGGGATGGGGGTAGAAATTGGGATGGGATGAACTGGGATGTGATGGGTTGAACTGGGATGGACTGGAATGGACTGGGATGAAATGATGCGATATGATGGGATGGGAGGGATTAAATGAGATGGGATGAAATGGGATGGACTGGGATGTAATGGGGATAAAGATTGGGATGGGATGAACTGGGATGGGGCAGGATGGGATGAACTGGGAGGAAATTATGGGATATGATGGGATGGGATGAACTGGGATGAAATGGGATGGATGGGATGGGATGGGATGAACTGGGATGGGATGGGTTGTGGAACCCATGGGATGGGATGAAATGGGATGGGATG
>NW_010160332.1:53907-54192 GCF_000695765.1 Mesitornis unicolor | reverse complement strand
CCTCAGTCTTTTCCTCATCCCCAGTTACTATGCCTCCCCCTATGTCTACTAGAGGGGGGAGTCTCTCCTTAGTTCTCTTTTTATTGCCAATGTATAAGATATGGGGTAAGTGTCCCAGAGAAAACAGGACCCTGACCACCAGCCTCTATTAGAGAGTTGTCTTGATTGCCAGGTAGTGAAGTTCATGATTTGGTGGTAAAAATCCTTTTACCACGCTCTGTTGTTTTGCATTATCGGAGCACCTCTGTATAATTCACAAACTATCGAATAATTCATCTCTTTCCC
>NW_010160332.1:27057-52835 GCF_000695765.1 Mesitornis unicolor | reverse complement strand
GCTAGCGAGATGTGTTTTATCCCCTTTCCCCCCTCCCCCCTTCAAATCTAGTTTAAAGCCCTGTCTATGAGCCCTGCTAATTCTTGCCCCAGGAACCTTTTCCTCTTTTGGGATAGACATGCCCCATCTTTACTTACCACGGCTGGTGAATTGTAAACTGATCCGTGATTAAAAAACCCAAAGTCCTACCTGTGGCACCAGTCTCTGAGCCAGGCATTGATCTGTTGACTCTTTCTGTTTAACACCTCAGATCTCTCTGCAACTGGTGGGATAGAGGAGAATACTACTTGTGCTCCAGATCCCTTAACCAGTTGTCCCAAGCCCTTGAAATCCCTTTTCATTACTCTCAGACTACTTGTTGCAATCTCATCACTGCCCACCTGAACGACCACCAATGGGTAGTAGTCAGAGGGTTTAACTAGGATAGGGAGTTTTTTCTGAATGGCCTTAACCCTGGCTCCTGAGAGGCAGCAGACCTCCCTGAGGAGTGGGTCTCATCTACAAATAGGACCTTCCACTCCCTTCAGCAGTGAGTCCTCTATGACAAGGACCCGCCTGTCTTTCTTACTTGAGGATGTTTTTATACTTAAAAAACGTTGCTCACCAGCCCCTCCTTGTTGGTGAGAACAAAGTCCAGCATGCACCCATTCTTGTGGGCTCCTCTACCACTTGGAGGAGGAAGTTGTCATCTATGCATTTGAGGAACCTCTTTGATCGTTGGTGCCCTGCTGTGTTGTCCTTCCAGCAGATGTAAGTGTGATTGAAATCCCCCATAAGGACCAGGGCTATGAAGCTGCTGTTATCTGTTTATAGAGGGCCTCATCAACTTGATCTTCCTGATCAGGTGGCCTGTATTTACTAATTCAGATGTGAATGGCTATGTTTTCTTCTGTATTCATTTTCACACTAATTTTCCAAAGATTGCAAGGGCCTTCAATCACAGAAAACAAACAAACAAACTAAACTAAAACATAGAAACTGAACAAACCTGGAAGCAGCTCATAGTCATCCACTGTTGCCATTGCTAGTAAATGGCCAGAAATTTCACAATAAGTTTTCAAGGCCTCAGTAATGAGGCTTGTCAGACTTGTTTCGTCTGCAACAGTCTTGGCTGTCTTTTTGGGTTTGTTTTTGTTTGGATTAGATTTTTTTTTTTGTTCATTATTTTTCTTTTATTAATTTAGCTGTAACTGCAGATCACTGTCTGGTGCTACGGGGCAATGTTAAAATTGCCATATCCTACCCTTCATGCTTTCTGAGAGACAGCAGGAGTGACATGTCCTGCTCTCCCATGTGCTACCCTGTCTCTTTGGGCCAACATTTGCTTCCCACCACTATTCTTGTCTCTCTTTGCTTTGCCAGATACAGAGGCTCTGAGCTTCTTGAACTGCTGGTCTTAAGGGAGTATTTCTATGCACTTCCATTCTGAGGAGGGGGGGAATATGATAGCTATTCTGTAACAGAATTCAAACTAAAATGTGGACAGAGGGAAGGAAAGAGAGGGAAGGGACGGTGGAGATGGGAAAAAAGGAGGAAAGAAATTAATTTTAAGTATTTTCAGTCAACATTTGTGCTCTCTCCCTCTGTCTCCTCCTTTTACTTTTGCAGTGGAAGCATTACAATCACAATTGTTTGTCACAATTTTGTATTGTTTGGAAAAGTTTCCTTTAATTAAATGTCTACAATTTCTTCATTATTTATTTCTCTTATTCATCATAACCTAGTTGACAGAACTGTCAATTTCTTCCCATCCTTCTGTTGGCCTGACTCACTGATTCATCATCTGCGTTCTTCAGATATACTCAGCATCATTTCTGATGGGCTGGCCAGCAGAAAGATCTATCTCTTTGCCAGCATATTTTTCATTCTTAAGATCCAATCTTTCCAACTCTGTTACTGAACAGGATTTATAGGTGTTTAGCTGGCTGTTCATGATCAGCAAAAACAGCTGACAGAGATAAGACATGAATTTACAATGTGATCTCCCTCAGCATACTTAGCATTTTCTCTCTTTCAGTGGTAAATTGGACAGCAAGTGTTAGACAACAATCACCATCTCAAGGCTTGTTGAGACAACTACTGTGTCTTTCTTTAAGGCAACCTGTTCACTTGGGTTCTTTGGAGAGGAGTTTCAAAGAGCTGAACAAACAAGGAATAGTCCTTATACTCTGTAGTGGAGGAGAAAGTGTTAACCTCTTTGCAGGAGTATAGATATATGGAAAGAAGAGATTTCTTTGGGATTACAAGATTTTAGGTCTAACAGTCAATAATTTTGTAAGATTCCTCTCTCCTCTCCTCTCCTCTCCTCTCCTCAGGATATTATCCACTTTGTGTATTACAAACTGTAGATAATCTCTACATGGAGCTGGATTTGGAGAATGTTTTTAAGTAACACTTTAAATGAATGCACTGTGTAAATTCATGGAGAGGGCTCACAAAACCACAGCAAGCTCCCAGAGACTTAAACACACTTATGAACTGAACCAGCAAGTGAGTTTTGAAATAATACGGTTATACATGCTTGATGGAGAAGAGTAACCCACAGAGATTTATTTTGTGCTTCTTCACAAACATATTTGATTAATTTTTGTTTATCTCTATTCCCCTTAGTTGTGTGTTCCCATAAACTCCAGTTCTCAATCATTTTTACATCTTGTTCTTGTACTGTTGTTACATTGTAAGGCAGTCTGATGTTATGTATTATTCAGATGTAACAGAGATGAGAATCTAGTCATATTTACATATTATATCTCCTTATGACTTGAGAGCAATAGTATAAAATATGCAAATAGCTGAAAAATCAAAACAAAATTATGCAAAAGTAGTTTATTTCCTTATTGGAACACATCTATCTAGAAATAAAGAAAAAATGACAAGGCTGTTAATAAAATTTACTATAAAAACCATATGGTGGTGTGAGAGTAAATATATGTCTTGAACATTGTGGAAAGACAGGTTCTAAAAGCCCTTCTTAGCAATGTTTCAAACACAAGAAGCAGAAGGCAGGAAGCAGGCTGCCTGTTGGAGGATGCACAGTTCTGTGTTACCAGGCAAGCATCATATATGGCCAAGGGTCATATAAAGTTTATTTGGGGAAGGGCCTCACAAACATTCGAAAGATGCCTCATGACCACCCTCCACAAAGGCACCTTGAAAAGTAGACCAAGAGTTACATAAATCCTCAGGGAGCAGGGACTGAACTATATAAAGGGCACAACTGAGGGAGCCATGTGTGTGCCCACTGTCAGAGGATCACCACCTCTGTCATTGTCATCAAGGGATCACCATGGATCCAAGGGTGGTGATATCTTCCCTCTCTCTCTTTTCTCCTCTTTTCCTCCTTCTTAGAAAGGTTTCTAACACACATTGTTAATGCTTTTACATTTTCCAAAGTAAAATTTTTGACATTATAAATAAAATGTTTAATAGGTCATTTGGTGTCGTTTCACCTTAATTTACCCTGAGGGGATATGCAGAACCTTAGCTGCTCTCCTCGCATCTCTGACGTGGGACACAACAGCCAGACACAATCTAATTAGCTTCTTTTTTTCTGTAATTATTTGGAAATCTTACCTAAATGCCGTATAGACATTTATGATTGAGGCAAAATAGTACTTAGGCATTCATCTACTCAAAGCTTCAGGTGTGCAATTCCCGAGTCACTTATGCAAAAAACAGACCAGTTAGGAGGATCTAATAAAAAAAAAAGTTTGTCTCTCAAATTCTCTCCTGGATTTAAGTGTTAAATCTAGGACTCCAATTAAATACTTTTAAGAGCTTAGTGCCTAAAATCTCCTCTGGGAGCTATGGGATTAAATCTTAGATTAAAAGACAGATTTTTTTACACGTGTAAAATCTTAAATTTCTTCTCCAAAAAGCTCATCTTCAAGCTTTTTTCAGCTAATAACATTGGTCAGTGAAAAAGTGGTCTTCATATATCCTAGCCATGGATTATAACAGTTAATATAGTATAGCAATGTAAAGAAAGGTATACCTTTAGGTATTTTCATAAACAGAATTGGGTGAGAAAAAGGTCCCATCAAATTTTTAATCTGAGGACGTGTAGATACTCAGCAGATGTCAGTGCCATTTCTTTAGAAGAACAAAGCTTCATTCAGGAAACCTAACAGTTTATTTATTTGTGTCCCTTAATATAAATTAGTTTCAAATTTTCATATGATTTTGTTCAGTGAGAATAAAACTTCAGTGAAAAAGAAATAGAACTGGAAGCAGAGGAGTGAATGCAATTCTTTGCAATGTGGCTGATTGATATTACAAATTTCAGGAATGCAAATTACAGGGGTTTTCTAAGATGTTCTTATTTTCCTTCTAAGCATACATAAGAGATCTCAGCTTATATTCAGAATTGGGTCCCCTTTATGTTTGTTCTTTCAAGGCAAAAATTAAAATGATAATAGAAATTAAACACACACTGCCTGTATAGAGGTCAAGATTCAATATTATATTTAAAACATTATAAATGCTGAAAATAAGCCTCAGATACAGAGTTCTTCTAGAAAGAAGGCTTCTGTCAGTCACTGTTCACTTAGAGAAATATTCATCTGCCCAACACATGAAAAAATGTTAACAGATTATTGACACTGAAAATGTTGAAACATAAAGCTCTCAAAAGGTACACAATAAGTATTAAATAAAGTAACATATGCTTATTTCAAAGTTTCTCTTGTTTATTATTATACAGTCTTTGTGTCAATTTATTACCTGTCAGATTTTCAAGACTAAATCCTGTGGAGAAGTATTACTGGGTGTGCATATAGTGACTACCATTACACCACCATTACAACAAGTTCCCGTTAGTTTGTTGGAATGACCCAGCTTGTCTTTTGGAGGAAGATAATGTTTCTGTAGAATTCTGTGAAAAAGAAAGAAACTAAAGAATTAAATAATAATAACAACAACAACAACAACAACAACAACAATAATAGAAATAAAAACTTAAAGATTAAAGAAAAAAGTGTACATGTAATCTTCTATCTGGACTTGTGCAAAGCATTTGACACTGTCTCATATGACATCCTTGCCTCTAAATTGGAGTGACATGGATTTAATGAATGGACCACTGGATGGATAGGGAGCTGGATAGATGGTCACACTGAAAGAGTTGCAGACAATGGCTTGATGTCCAAGTGCACATCAGTGACGAGTAGAACTCCTCAGGGGTCAGTATGGGGGCTGGCATTCTATGATTCACTATAAATTAAGTATGATTATTCTCAGACATGTTATAGTCAAACTATACAGACACAGAACTAACATGCAGGAAGTTTTGAAACTGTCGATAACCACCCACTCCCAAAAGAAGTTCAACTACATTCTGGAAGATTATTTCTCTTTGGTTTTTTTTCTGACCATTTCTTTGTGGATTAAATGTTATGTTGATATTTAGCAGAACTTAGATACTAAAAATGTGTCTGTGCAACTGAGGTTATTTATTAATTGCTTTTAAAATTATGTTCTAATACTATAAAAATAAGCAAAAGGCATTCTATAAATAAGAAGAACATATAAACTTTCTTAGCTTCACTATCTGGTTTTAAATTATGCAAATAATAATGAGCTTTTTACAGTTTTTATAAGGATCTGTTTATTTTCAATGAAACCAGAGACAAATTTGTGCAATTAATTGTAAACTTTACACAAATAAAAAACAAAACAAAACAAAACAAAACTTCTTCCAATTTAAAGAAAAAAAAAATTTAAATAAGATAATAACATTGTGCACTTTGTTTTATTATCGTACAAAAATGCGTGTAATTCTGAGCATATTTGGCATAGCAATAAATCTCTCTGTAAATATTGACAGAACCTGTCATTTCTAGACCACAACTTAAGCTGAAGGTTTTCAAGTAAGATCCAATTACCCATTTTTTCCATCTCTTGCTCTGACAGACTTGCTTCATTACCAAAAAGTGTGTGTCCCATTGCAAAAAATCCCCATACTCATATGCATTTTAGTACTCCTGAACAACTAAGGAATAGGAAAATGAGATGGTATGTTGTTGGCTATGATAATACACATATCTTCTGAGTATTGCTTTGAATTCATTCCTTTTTAGTATACAGGGCCATTGTTGTGAAAAGAAAGGGGATTTTAAATCTGTTTAACTCTTGCATTATGATAGAAAATCTACGCACATGATCTAATTCTGGTGGAAATCAGTGGAAATCCACTGATTCTGGTGGAAATTAGGAACAATCATGATTAACAACTTTAAATTAGCTTTTGAACATTTTATGTTATTTTACATGTGTTCTGAGTACTTGTATTTAGATGCAATTCTTTTCTAGGAAAGTAATTCTTTTTACACAGTATTGAAAAATGTGATCAGAATTAAAATCCTATATAACAACTATAGTGCTTTGGTACCAATCAAATATCTCTGATTATATCCACTTTTGAAGTTCATTGTTTAGAGGAAAACTAAACAAATTAATTTAATTTTCACTTTTCTTCCCATGGTAAAAACCAACCTGAGCATCTGTAAAAAGCTCTGTTGTTTAATTTACTTCTGTTTTTAATTAACAAAAATCTATTACAGTATTTTCACATACTGTAATTTTTTGTCATTCCTTCTGTGTTTTTCATTGTGCTGACCAAATCCTAAGAAGAACTTGTAGTTCTGAAACTCTTTTACTATCTTTGAATCTCCATCCCACATATTTTGAATTTCTGCCTGGCAGATGAGCTCTCTGGAGCTCCATATCCCATGACAGGGAAAAAATAAGAAAAATTTTGAAGTAGAGTTAAAACTGAAATTAACTCCAAATATCAGTATCTACTGTACAATCCTGCCTTAATTGCAGCATAAATCTTATTTGAAAGGGGGTGGGGGAGAGGGTAAAGAGTGTTTTCTCTGCCAATAATCCTTGTCTGAGGATTAACGTTGCCTAAAGTTAATGTGTCTGGGAGTCAGACTGCCTCCAATTCATGTACAAGCAAGCATGTGTGAAGGCATCTGCATGTACGTGAGATGCCTGAGGACAAAGTGTCTTCATTCATGCAATGGAGATGCTCAAAAAAGGCATCAATACAGTCAATGAAGCTTAGAGAAATTTGAGTAATCTTAAAGAAAACACCTAGGGTTTCATTTGCTTGAGTGTAAGTGTAGTGCCATTTTACATGCTTGAAGTGCCCAACAGAGCATGGATCTCCAATAGTTTCTTTGTTGCTAATTCATAGCTGCCAGTTCTCTGTCAATAGATACTGGTGGGTTTTCAACTGACACTGAATGACCATGTGAGTAGCTGAACCATGTCTTGACATGATTTTAGATGCCTTTGGCTGGGTGGAATTGCACTGCTTCATTCAGAACTGCATCACTGTCTGTGGAATTTCAATAAAAATATGTTATAGAACGGTGAGAGGTAAATAAAGATTAAGCTTTGAGATATATTACATGCAATATAAATTCAACAGTGGCCTTTCAGAAGATCAGCATTATTTCTCCAAGTCCTGGGCATATATGCACTTACTGATAAACTATTTTTGTTTTAAGCACTTAACTATATTCAACCTCTGTTGGCAAAACAATGTTGGCAAAACAATGATAGGACAAGAGGTAATGGGCACAAGCTGGAACACAGGAGGTTCCACTTAAATTTGAGAAGAAACTTCTTCTCAGTGAGGGTGACAGAGCACTGGAACAGGCTGCCCAGAGAGGTTGTGGAGTCTCCTTCTCTGGAGACATTCAAAACCCGCCTGGACGCCTTCCTGTGTAACCTCATCTAGGTGTTCCTGCTCCGGCAGGGGGATTGGACTAGATGATCTTTTGAGGTCCCTTCCAATCCCTAACGTTCTGTGATTCTGTGATTCTGTGATTCTGTGAAAAGGTAGAAGCAGTGTTTTAGGATATGAATTATAAGCAGGCTGGACCTCTTTCTACTCTTGCTGAAGTATAATTTAGAAATAATTTTTGGTGATGTGAAAGCATTCTGAGAATTCTTTACTGTAAAGATTCTCTAATATTTGACTAAAATGAGACAAGAACCTAAGGCTGGATATATTAAAAAAATAATGCTTGCTGCTCTTGGGCACTGCAAAAGAATATACGTAACTAATTTCACTCTCTTATTTAACTGTTTCGTATTTGAATTGTAGAGCAAACATGATTTTATCATGTTTTTTTCACAGTAATTTTCTTTGCAGAAAGTGTGACCTCTTGCTCAGATCATACATAATAAAACAAATGACCCCGTGAAAAAAATTAAAAAATAACGTAATAACTGAAGACAAACTCAAATATTTTACTTACCATTAAAATAATTCCATACATTAAAATATCTACATATCAGTGTAGAAAGACTCTTAGGGGACATATTTCACCACATGTTGTAGCTGCTTTGTTGAATATGTTAGGTCATGTGTAATTGAACTTGAAGTGACAAAAAGCTGAATACTTAAATTTAACATGGTAAATAGCTATAACAACACTCATTATGCATTTATTTGCAGCTAGAAGAAAAACAATCAATTCACAAAATGGTATTCACAGCTGAAATTAAATGGTGAACTGGCAAAGGTGCGATTGGGTACCTGTCACATTTATTCACAGTCTTGTATCTAAATGAGACTTTGTCTGCATTTTAATTAGTAAAGAACACTTAATATCTAACACCTATAAAATATAGAGCACTTCTGCTCATACGTAATTTTGCTTTCATAAATATAAGTAGTGGGCATTCCTATTTCTGTATTTCAGACTGATCAAGTATTTTTCTTTCAGACACAAGTTTTCCATTACAGTATTACTGAGGATCACTGTCAGTATCACTCTTAGTGAATATATCTCATTGAGAGTTCAAATTTTCATAGAATAACAGAATCTCAGGAATTGGAAGGGACATCGAAAGATCATCTAGTCCAACACCTCTGCCAGAGCAGGATCACCTAGACTAGGTCACACAGGAATACATCCAGGCAGGTTTTGAATGTCTTCAGAGAAGGAGACTCCACAACCTCTCTGGGCAGCCTGTTCCAATGCTCTGTCACTCTTAGAGTAAAGAAGTTTTACCTTCTGTTCACATGGAACCTCCCATGCTCCAGCTTGGTCCCATTGCCCCTTATCCTATCATTGGACATCAGAGAGAAGAGCCTGGCTCCTTCCTCCTGACACTCACCCTTTACAAATTTATAAACATTAATGAGGTCACCCCTCAGTCTCCTCTTCTCCAAGCTAAAGAGACCCAGCTCCCTCAGCCACTCCTCATAAGGAAGATGCTCCACTCCCTCAGTTTTCTGTGGGTTTCACTGGGGACAGTTTCAAAGTAGGAAATTTTGCCTAGTTACATTAAAATTCATAAGAACTTTAGTAACTCTTGTGAAATTCTATCTGTTTAAAAGTTTTTACAGTTTAAATAGATTTTTAATTCTGGTGCTTTTAGGTATATTTACAAGTTAATTTAATAAGAATTATTTATACAAATAATTCTCCAAACTCTAATAAAATTATTTTTCTTTCAATTTCAAAGGTTCAGGGTAATTCAGAGTGTAAATTTTTTCATAGATGCAAAATTTCAGTAATCATAATTGATAGTTGGCTGTTGCTTTTATATTAGTGGATCCTCTTGAGTGTGCACAGATCTGTCATTGTGCATAACTAGATTCCAACAAGCTTATTTTTTTCTCTGGTTTTCCTCTAGAAATTGTGATGGGTTTTTAATTTGACTTATGTTTGGTGATAATCACCATAAGATTTTTTTTATAACCTATGAAGAAAGCCGAGACAGTGGGGTTTGTTTAACCTGAACAAGAGAAGTCTTAGGAGAGACCTTATTATGTCCTATCAATACTAAAACAGAGTTGGTAGAAAAAAAAAGGAAATGCTTTTTACCAGGGTTTGTAGTGACAGTACAAGGTGCAATAGTTTTAAACTGAAAGATGGAAGGTTTAGATTGGATATAAGGATGAAATTCTTTACTAAGGGTGGTGAAGCTGGAACAGGTTGCCCGGATAAGTTGTAAATCACTGGAAGTGTTTAAGGTCAGGTTGAATAAG
This sequence comes from Mesitornis unicolor, assembly GCF_000695765.1. Taxonomy (NCBI): domain Eukaryota; kingdom Metazoa; phylum Chordata; class Aves; order Mesitornithiformes; family Mesitornithidae; genus Mesitornis; species Mesitornis unicolor. The sequence continues at coordinate 42,820 of NW_010160332.1, read as the reverse complement.
GGTTTGAGTGAGCTGAAAGAAGACAGTAGCTATGGACATCTAGTTTAGTCTTTGGGAGGAGGGCGGTGTGAGTGGACTAGATGATCTTTATGGTCCCTTCCAACCCAACCATTCAATGACTCTAGGGGTATTGCCAACCCCACATATGCATATATGGCAGATATGGCAGTCTCCAAATACTTCTGTTTTTCTGCATGAAATGTAATGGGATTTAACGGTGATTACTATGGATTTACATGTCAAACTGTACCTCTGTTATGGAAGATCCTTAGATCCTACCCTAGTTCACAAAAAATGAAGGACTATGGTTCTCATCTCTTAAAATATACAAGAACAGTTGCACTCTGTATCTGCTATCTGCCTCATAATGATGTTACAACCTAATCTCTACATGGAGCTAGACTTTTAATATTCAAATATTTTTAAATGTATTGATGATTCATGTATCGGTTTCATTCATCAGATCAGTTTAATCATTAGCAGATTTACTTGGGTTATGAATTGTGACAATTCTTTTAAAAATCTAAGTAAACTGAAACTGTTTTAAAACAGTTTTCTCATTCATTTTTTACTCTTTTGGCCCATAATAGGCAAGATGATCAATACTTTTATAGTACAACTTCATCTCAGTAAAACGTTTTTGTGCTATGGTACCTACTTTGTGGTCTAGAAGCAACTGTGATTTCTTTCCTAAATAAACCTAATGTTACAGCATGTTTGATCATGGTGTAGCCTAAAAGAATTTTAATGTTTCATTTGGTATTGGGAATGCATCATATGAAGGCATCCTTTGTCTATACAGGTTAAAAAGAACTCCTTTTCTACATAAATTATTTAACTTACTTGGAAGTAATTTCTCCAAAACAATGACAAATAAAAGGTGAAAAACTGGTTTAAATCTAATGTGTTTAATTTTCCTTTTTTAATGAAAAACTGACCCCTTGCTCTTTCCTTCAGTGTGGTGTAATTACTAGCTGCTATTACTAACATTTCCAGAAACAAATGATCTAGTCAGGATTAGAATTAACAAGCACAGCTGATCAAGCCACTATGAACATGCCTTCCTTAGATTCACTTTCAGCTGACGTTCATTCATTCTCAATTAGGCACTATCTTAGAGCATTTACTTGCTCCATATCTACTTGCTGATCAGCAATTGTTTTAGAGGTTTCATGGGCTGTGGAGAAAGCATTCAACTAGAATAGGGAAATGTAACTGTCGTACTCAGTAGAGGCCCTAGTGATACATACAATAGTAACTTAATAAATTGATGACACCGTGCTGAACTGAAATAATACAATTTAGCAATTTTTTCAAAGGAGAAGTAACATGATTTGTTAACTTCTTGTTTTGATTTGAAAATGTAATAAATTGAAAATTAATGCAAGTCATTATTTCTATTGCATTCAGTAACAACCTTTATCTTAAGTATAACTTAGAAGTTAATGTCATAAATGCCCTCTTAAATTTTTTTCTTCCAAATGACTTATTAGTTTCAGATAGAACAATTAATGAAGATGCACTATTTTGCTGAAAAAGACAGCAGAATACAGTATTTTTAAGAAAAGAACAATGAGAAAATCTGTGTTTATGAACTCAGATGATTTATATCCTTTATACCATGATGTTCATTGATTCATCATAGCGCTAAAAAACAAGCAGAGAATGAGGCTTAAGGACCAGAGTAGCAGAATCACAAAATCATGCCAAACCAGCTGACAAAACTGCCTCAGTGATTTCTAAATCACTTATAGCACTGTTGATGTAGACTCTAGTGATGAAAATAGTTTTTTACAACTTTGAGGAAACACAGGGAAAAGTAAACCTGAAGTAGAAACTACCTGAGTTCACAATCATGCTGTATTTTTGGTCTGATATCATAATATCATGACACTTAAAGCATTATTGGTAGTTGGAGAAGTCTTAATCTGTTTCCTTCAGTGACTCAGAGAGTTTCCAGACTATTTTTATAACAAGGACTGGAGTTAGAAAAATTTATATTTTTCAAATATTCCTGAATTTTTTCAGATATTGTGCGTTTTTATTAAAAATAAATAATATATTGCATTCATGTTATATTTTGCTCAGTAATAATGAGGAATCTTGGTCTGCTTTTCCCAAATGCTAGAACACGATTATTCCCCTGTATAAATCCAAGATACCTCTTGAATACTAATAGTTTTTCTGTCCTTCAGTCTCAAAAAGAATATAGAAGATAAGGATTAGAAAAAGTATAAAAGTTTCAGAGAATCATAACACAGATATTCAAAAGTACCGTCATGTGAGTTATAAGTTCCAAATTCTCCAGTCTAAAATAAAAAGGTCTAAAAGAGTTCACAGAAGGCTTTTATGATTGGCCTATAGTCATATAGACCGCTTTTTCCCTGTCTCTTCCTATGAAAAAACTATGGGACATCAGATGAAACTAACAGGTAACAGAAAATGAGACTATATCTTGAACTTAGCCTTGCCTTGAGCAGGAGGTTGAACTTAATTTTCAAATTTCATTTTTTGTTTAGGATTCTATGAGAGAGTTGCTCAAAAATATAAGCTATTATACACCTTCAGGGTGCTGAGAACACCGAAAGCATACTCATTTTTAAGGAAAGACTGAACAAGTTTGGTGAATAAGTCTATTGAAGTTTTCTAAATTCTTAGAAGCTCCTTTGATTAAGGAAGCAGCAAATTACGGAACAAAACTTAGAAAAAGTGTGCTCTTTTGGATGTTATTTTCTAGCCTAGCCATTGCTTATGCATACTGTTTGTAAAAAAATGTTTAGACTACATAGACCACTGGATTTATCCACTGATGGAGGTATAGCGTGTTTATTCTTTTGTTATTTCATGTTACCTTTGGAACTATTATTACATGGATTAATGTTATGAAAGGTGACAAATTTGCAAGAATGTCTAGTCTGAGTAGTTACTCTTTACAAGTCTCATTTTTCTTGACTTCATCCTTTATTTTTCCCTTTTCTTCTCATTCTTTTTTCTGTGTCAGCAGGTATTATTGTGACATATCACAGCCATTTCTACCCACTTTTTTCTTCTCTTTTCCCTTTAGCACTGAGTAAATTTCTTTGGTATTCAATGTTAAGATTCCTTTCACTGGAGCTGCCTAAAATGCAAGACATCTTATCTAAATTAGCTCCCTAGCTTCTCTCCACAGACAATAGAGAGATGTAGATACCTTCTCAGTATTAGGTGAATGAAAAAATATTTTCTTTTTTTCTTTTTCCCTTTCTTTTTCTTTTTCTTTGACTTTTTTCCCTTTCTTTTTTCTTTTTCTTTTTCCTTTTCTTTTTTCTTTTTTTTATTTTTCACTTTCTTTTTCTTTTTTTTTCCCTTTCCCTTTCTTTTTTTCTTTCTCTTTCATTTTTTTCTGTTTCTTTTTTGTTTTCTTTTTCTTTTTCTCAATGGAACACTTTCTGGTTATCTCTATGTGTCAACAGTTTGTTTAGACTGACATAACTATTACATCTCTTCTCCTCAGTTTCCAACTTGGCCTCTTACTGTCTTTTTATCAATATAGCGACTAACCTTACACTGACAGTTAGACCTGTCTCTTCTCTAAACCTTGTTATTGGCCTCCTGTTGTCTGCTGTATGGAGTCTAATAATGTATTTCCCAGACTTTTGTTATATTCAAAATCACTCACTGGTAATTAGACTGTGAATAGAGACAGTACTGTGTTGCAGTGATTGCCCTACTGCTTTTTACTTAATGAGAATTTTTCCACTCTCTGTGGCTGTTGTGCAGGGGTAGTGTGCTTCTGGTTTCTGCCTATACTGCCTGTGCTGGTGTGTGGTGGTGGTGGTGGTCTCTCTGCTGCAGTGGAGTGGTTTCCCTTGGTGCAGTGAGGAGAGTTTCACTGAGGTAGCTCTTAGTAAAGCTCTGATGGGGATGGAGGTCAGCAGCTCCTCATGTATTAGCACTTTAGTTAAGGACTTAGCCTGTACTTAAATAGCCCTGAAATAATCAGACTAGTGCATTAAAAAGTGTTTAAAAAGTTAGCAATCTCTGAGGTATGTGTAAGGTTTTGCATTTATTATGGGGAAGAACTCTGATAATGAGATAGAAAATTATTTGAAATGGACAAATAACGAAGTGTTTTTATCAGTGTATCTTGTGGCAAATTAATTAAGTGATAATAGAGCAATAAAATACTGTCTGTTACATATTAAAATTTGGCTTAAAATAATTATCACATTATAGGAACTACTTCTATTTCCACTAATGATTTTGACAAATCTGCCATTAACTTACCAAGAACAAAAATTTGTCCATGAGCAGTACAAGTAGGAGCAGAAGAATATTTTCAAAGTTAAAATTACATAACTTGTAATAGAAATTAATAAGCTTTTAGGGAGAAAGAACTGAACTAGTAAACTCCTGCATTAGGAATGTTCTATTTCAAGCTAAATTGAAGGCTCAGGTGATGATAATAAGCCTTTCACATCTGCTTCACTAATTGGAACATAAGCAGCCAGACACCGCACTGGTCTATAAAAAATGTCACATCCACTTCAAGTGGGAATTTGAAGGCATCTGAAACCATGGTCTTTCAGAATCATCCATTGCTAGCCTGAGAAAAGAAAAAGAAATAGGACAAATGTGACCAAGCTTGCATTGATATAGTATCTTTTTCAGGCAATCAGCTTAACTGAAGTGCCTTTTTTTGGCAGATTAGCCAGATGGCATAGTAATATTCTGCTTGTGTGTCTTGGAAAGGGAAGATAAATGCCCCCAAACAAATATCATTTTGAGCACTGCTGTTTGCACCTTGCAATACGAGCAGCATATTTCTAGGTAATAGTAGTCAAATGACATCAAATTAATGTTTGTTTTGAGTTTTTTTTAAATTATTTTTTGTGTCTGGTATGTAACTGTAAATTGGAATCTAGTGAAGGGTTAGGTCATGATCAAATGCATGCATACAAATATGAACAATTTGAAAATAAATATTCTTATGCTTTTATTTAAAAAACTTCTCTGAATCTTAAAATTATGGGGTTTTTTAAGTAATTCTTACTTGTGTGACTAATTGTGGAATTGTTCCTTCATAGTTTATTGTGCATCACAGTATACTATCTTCTGTACAGGAGATTGCTCTGGGGACCAACTTGGTGGTCCATTGGGAGAGATGCTTGTTAAACTTGAGGTGCCACTTCATAAAAATTTAGGCTTGCTTACAATATAATACTTTTTTGACTTTTTCTATGGAGAGACCCAAAACATCTTAAGGATGTATCTTATAAGGCCAATTAAAAAGTCCTCTGGAGTTTTACAGATATCTTTGACTTTTTTTCATATTGCTTATGTCCTAAGAGAGTGCCGTCTAATGTGGTTTTCTATTAATGTACTTCAATACCAGAAACTGATCACCATACAAGTAATTAAAGATTTAGACTACATTAATGTATTTTTACTGTTTTTTTTAAAAGTATTATTAATAATAATATGATTCCATAATGAAAGCTAAGATTTAACATCATATGTACATTATATGTACATTAGTGATATATATATTCATGGTGTTTCTAAGTTTAAATAGTTTAATAAACCAGCTAAAATAGTCTGGTTTTCATATGGTAGGAGTATATGAAATTCTTTTGCACAAAGTTATTCATAGTCAAACTTAAATATAATTTGTCTTAAGTATTATTTCAACTTTGTACCAGGCTTTGATTTAAATGAATAGCAAAGTCTGGAGGAAATGTGATGCATGTGGTTTATTAAAACTTAGAAGACCTCTTAATAATAAGTATTAAAAATTACTGTACCTAAAGCATTCAACATGAATCAAGTTATTACCAGATTTTAAAGTGCAACTTTTTTTTTTAAGTTTCAGTTCTTACATCAGTTGTTTTGTTTTTGTTTTTGTTGTTTGCTTGTTTGTTTTTCAGAGAAACATTTAACATCTCATATGGATGTTCAGAAAATCAATACTTCTATAATGAAATATATAAACACTGCATTTGTTCCAATGAATTTAGTTAGAAACAAAATAGATAAAGATCTCTTGTTCTTCTTGGACTTTTTGTACCGATATAGTAATACTTGAGTGACACAGCAAGTATTAAGGACTAGTTTAATATTTTCTTTTCTTCAGTCTCAGATAAATTCTAAGACTTGAATTTCTTTACTTCTTCACATTCTTTGGTCATTTTCCAGATTTATTTTCATATCTACTTATTTTTTGTTCTTATCCTGAAGGTTGCTTCCATATGTTAACCAGGCTTTTCAGATGAAAATTAGTCTGATTGTATTAGCATACACAAATCAATCTTACAACAATGTAAACCTGTGTATTATAATATTGATTAAAGGGTATGCATTTTATCTTGCTGATAAGGGCACTATGTTCTTCACTTCTTTACAGAAAAAGATAGCAACCAGAGTAATATGACTTAAAAATCAACAGTAGATATCTCTTTTAAGGCAAAGAGAATGACACTTTCCTAACAGTAAAAAAAAAAAAAAAAAGATACAGGACGTATTCTAAAAAATAGAAAGATAGAAATAAAAACAACATCTTAGTTGCTGTATTAAATCAGAGCTTTTGACTTTCAGATAAGTGCTTTTTTAATCAGTTGTACCAGGCACTGCATATATAAATCTAACTATTTCTTGTATTGAACTTTAAAACAAATACGCATACAAAAATTATGCAGTGGTGTTAAGAACTTGACTGAAACTACTGGAAGCAGAATTTAATAGCAAGCCTGAAACCTATCCTTCACTCATGCTATTGTGATAATATTTTGATTAGACAAATCTGCTCATTGCTTTGGGACCTTAACTTCTGCCCTATCCAGAATTAGTAACATAGAATCACAGAATCATAGAATGTTTTGGGTTGGAAGGCACCTTAAAGACCATCTAGTTTCAACACGCCTGCTATTGGCAGGACACCTCTCACTACACCAGGTTGTTCAAATTCCATCCAACCTGGACTTGAACACTTCCAGGGATGAGGCATCCATTACTTCTCTGGGAAACCTGTTCCAGTACTTCACTACCCTCTTCATAAAGAATTTCTTCTTAATATCTAGTCTGAATCTACCATCTTTATAAATGGTTTATAAATATATAAAGGGTGAGTGTCACGAGGATGGAGCCAGGCTCTTCTCGGTGACAAACAATGATAAGACAAGGGGTAACGGACACAAACTGGAACACAGGAGGTTCCACTTAAATTTGAGAAGAAACTTCTTCTCAGTGAGGGTAACAGAGCATTGGAACAGGCTGCCCAGAGAGGTTGTGGAGTCTCCTTCTCTGGAGACGTTCGAAACCCGCCTGGACGCCTTCCTGTGTAACCTCATCTAGGTGTTCCTACTCCGGCAGGGGGATAGGACTAGATGATCTTTTGAGGTCCCTTCCAATCCCTAACATTCTATGATTCTGTGATCTTTCTAGTTTAAAACTATTAACCTTCATCTTATCACCATAAGCCCTGATAAAGAGTTCCTCCCCATCTTTCGTGTAGGATCCCTTTAAGTAATCGAAGTCTGCTAGAAGGTCTCTCTGGAACCTTCTCCAGGCTAAACAAGCCCAACTCTCTCAGCCTGGCCTCACAGGGGAGGTGTTCCAGCCCTTTGATCATCTTTCTGGCCCTCCTCTGGACTCAGTCCAACAGGCGCTAGTCAGTTCCAGAAAATTACCATAAGTATCCACTGCTTGTGATCTACAGCATTGTTCTCCACTAAGAGAGAGCAATGGAAGTTCCCTCCTCCTTAAGGTCTCTCTGAAGTTTAAGGAACTTGCATTTGTTCAGTCAATATATGTTTGTATGAATCCAGCCATGGTGCTACAAACTTCTATCATATTTAAAGAGGCTCATAGCTGCAGAATGAACTTCTTATGGAAGGATCAATGAATGCTTTGTGCACTGACAACATTAGACGCATGCTTATATTTTTTTATAACTGTATAAAAATGTGCCAAGCCACTTATGGAACTTTGTTAATATTATTGACAATGATAAATCCGAGTACACTGCTTTTTTTCTAGCATCAAATGAGCTTTTTTAATAAATTAGTTTTTATCTTAATGCTGTCTTCTTGTTCATTCTATGTTTCCATGAGATACTTTTATTGTCGTCAGCAGCAACATACATTAGCTTTCTATATATTTTATTCTCATATTATGGCTGTGAAAAATAAAAGTACTACTTTCAATTTCACAACAACAAGGAAAGGGATTATTAACCTGAACAGTGTGTCATACAGGCTCTTCAACTTCCTTTAAATTATTTGGACTCACTTAATTCCAGATAAATATTTGGAGGAGAATGAAATTATGCGAATTCAGCAGATTTAGTTAAAAACTAAATTCTTTTGCTTAAAAGGAGCCCGAACTTTTTGCCAGTTCTCGTCCTTGCTTGAGAGAGTTTTAATTCCCAGTCTTAAAATAGCAGTAATCTATATGCTAGTATTAGAAATAAATACAAATAAGATTTCCCTGAAACAATTCATTTACTAATTTTATTCTGCTGTATTACCAAGATCCAGTGAAATTAAGATGTCACTGAACAGGCAATACTTAAAAAGAAATATATCTTTAGAACTATTATGTTTTGAATCTCTTTAAAAAGAATAGAGAAATACAAAGCAACCAGTAAATATTCCTAGACAGTGAAATCAAGTAGACAGCAAAATTAACACACAGATTGTTAAAATAAATCACTGTACTAAAATATTTGTCTTTTTTTTCCCCCAGAGCAGAATATTTAAATTTTTATTGAAAGAGAATTCTATTCACATTTAAAATTCATCATATATTTACTGGTTTATTTATCTCTTTCTTTACATTATGCTCATATTCAGCAGATTATAAACATATCTTAAGGTGCAAACAGCTACCTGTTTAAAACTTATGATTTCATTTATAGGATTTAAAGTTCCATCCAGGTTTTTACCTCTCTACTTCCACTGTTTCCCTAACTAGTGATTAAAAACTATTACCATCTGCTGGTTGTTTGATGACTGCTACAAAATAGGCTTCCAAGACACTAAATACCAACTGCATTTGTCAGTCGTTAGCACTCTTACTGTAGGTTTCTGCAGGGAAGTCATGAGCAGAGTGTATATAAAGCTTTTCACTTTGAGGACCTAAGCTTGGTATGGTATAATGAATAAACTTCCAGTTCTATCAAGTGTCTTTCTCTGACAGACATCAGTAACTTTTTTTTCCAGTAATGGTCATTCTTCAGCAAGTAAAAATTAATTTATTGTATGCATTTTAAAATTATACAAAAGTCTTTTTGATGCTCACTCTTTTCCACTTATTTGGGGCAGATTTTAAGTAGTATATGTATAGGTTTTTAACTACACTAGGAAGATAATTTTTTGAGGTTGTGTGGAAGATACATCTTCCCCAACAAAGACCTGACAAAAGCCTACCAAAACTTACTATCCTGGCAGCACTAAAGCTTCTCACTGCAGCTGTTGTCACATCCACACAGTGGCATTTCTCAAGTACACATTTGGGTCACAAGTAGGGAAATGGTTGTCTTCAGCCAATGAGGGGTTTACACTACCGTATTTTGACAGCAGATCAGTTTTGACTGCGGTATAAATGGAGCCCCAGTGGAGAGCACATTTGAGTTGATCCTCCTTGGAGCAGTTGGTCTGCAGTTGAGGACTTCTTGATCAGCATCTCAAACTTGTAGATTATTAATGTCTGTCAGAGTCTCAAAGTGATTTCGTCTGCAGTAAAGTCTAGTAGAAATAAATCCTGTTTGAGTTTGTCAGCCTATCTGATTTGGTTATCTGAGGTTCTGTGACAGGCTGCAATAAACGTAAGGATACTTTTAAGGAATCAGACACTAATTTGTGTCTAAGATGAATGTCACAATGGGAGAATTATAATCCTATATTGTATTATTAACTGTCCTGGTTTGAGCTAAATAGAACTAATTTTCTATTAAGTGATTTTACTTTTCAGCTCAGTCTCTTTTAAGTGACTGAACTTGCTGAAAACTGGCAGCATGTTTTCCCAAACAGTGCTGCTAGAAGATATGCTCAAGGACAGTTGTCTCATCCTGGGTGTTGTGTCTGCACCTACGGGGCAGAAGCAGACCCAAAACTGACCAACGAGGTATTCCATCCCACATATGTCATACTCGGTATAAAACCGAGAGATCACGAGGGTCTCGTCCCTTTCCCCTTTTGTGCTTTTGCTTTTTCCACCGTTCCTTCCATCTCGACCCCTCTGTCCATCTCGATCCTGCAGAGGCCGAGGCCTGAGCAGAATCCTGCTCGTTCGTCTGCCACTGATCCTTGTTTGTGTGTCCTGCATCCTGCTCCCACCTGCTGCTGAGTTTGGTCTGGGACTTTTTCAGTGCCCAGCTCTGCAGAGCCTCTGGTGACGTATTCATCATTGCGGGGGGGATTTTATATTGGTTTTGTATATATATTTGTACATATTTGTATATATTTCATTATTTTCATATTTACAATATTATTCTGTAGTATTAGTATTATTGTTTCATTAAATCTGTTAGTTTTATTTTCTAACCCGTATAGTCTCTCTCCCTTATTCTCTTTTCTCTTCCCTTCTGGGGAGGGGAGAGGGGTAAATAGAGAGCCTCTGTCCAGGATTTAGTGGCCGGCCCAGCCCTAAACCACGACATAATGGAAACATCTATAAATGTATGGTAGGAAAGAGTTGAAATAAATGAGCCTGAAGTTAATAGTACAATAATTATTAATCTCTTTAGATGCTCAAAGAACAGAAGAATCACTCTATCTTTTAGGTTGGTTATGCAAATTAAATAAATAACCTAAATGTAAATATTCACGATCATGCTTAGAGTTGCTATTCATTAAGATGACTAAAGGAAATGATTTATTTATTATTTATTTTAGGGCTATGTATTATTGGAGGTAAATATATTAAGGGATCACAGGAGGGTGAACAGTAACTTGTTATGTCCATGCATGTCTAAGACAAGAATTTTTCCTGTCAGAGCAAAGAAACTGTGTATATGCAATGAGATACTAGATGCATTATTGCTTAAGCTTCAATTTAGTCTACTAAGCTGCAGTGGTAACATGTATCTGTGAAAGCCTTTTTAGGCCTGCATTCAGAAACATCACCCACTGATCTTTCCCAGTCACAAGTTTTCATATACTTACCAGGTGTACTTTAATTAATTATGCACTTTCCATGTACCATGTCTGGTTATGATGGCAGAGGTGATCATTTGCTGTGAATTGTGTAGTACATGTTTTTCTTGTTCATGAACATGTGGGCAACACCTGTCTCACGTCTGACTAGATTAGACCTTTATTTGGTTCCATTAGTGAAGCAACACTGAAGTCCATACAGCTCTATTTATTTACACCCCTTCAACAACCAATCTCATATTTCTAACAAGTACTATAAAAAAGAAGCATATTTTGTTTGTATTGACTTGATTTCCACTAAGAAAAAAACTCTTCAAAAACAATAAACCAATTATTTAAGTCTTCTTTCATGGGTAACTTCTTCCAGTTATTATTTAAATTTTGAAAATGTAAACGGTAATGCTAGCAGCAACATTTGACAGAACTGACTCTCGCTGGCTTAGTTTGCATTCAGTGATTCTAGAGGAATCAAATTAAATTTGCAAAAGTAGCAGCAGCTCTTCATTCTATTTGATCATCCTTTATTTATTAGCATTGTGAATATGGCAAGAAGCACACATTACTGAACAAAGATAACTACAGACAATTACATATGTCTTTGCAATGCTGCATTGTAACAGAAATCTGTGACATGCTTCAAACTGAGCTGTGCATGTACATTGCAGATCACTGGGACGCTCCCTGCTGATGCAGTGTGTTGCATCGTGTTGCAGCAAATTACTGTCTTGCCTCTTTGCTGCATCACAGAAACTACTAAAATAGCAGGAACCTTGCTGCCACTCTCAGATACATGCCTGCACAGAAAAACGTTAGGCTACAAGCTGAGAGCATTCTTAGAAAAGTTACTGTACAAAATGAGATAAATATATTGTCACATCAGTGAAAGGAAGTGTTCTTGTGTGAGATTTTGTTGTTTGTTTTATTGGCTTTTTTCCTCTGTCACTGTAGCTTTGATTTTAGGCTTTTCTCAAAACCTCCATCTGTATGAAAAAAAGTGTTAGGATGCTGAGAAGGGAAAAATGGAACAGTATTAGTTAAATGGATGTCACAAATGACATTACAAGAAGTTCCACATCTACCCAAGAGCTAAACAATCCTAAAAAGACCAAAGTCACTTTCAAGCAATTAATTATTCTACTTGTGATAGTGGAGGAAAAATTATTTTGAGTCCATTTTCTGTTTGACACATTGAGATAAATCTTTTCTTAGTACTTTATCATTACAGACCTCATTCATGAGATGAAATGTAATGGAAGTAACATAGTCTAAACATAGCAAGTTTTAGGCAGTACTTTATTTGCAGATTTCATTGTGCGACTTACCAAACTACAGCTTTTGCTCTTTTGCATGATGATGCAGATATAGAAGAATATAATACCAGTGGTTCGGTAGATTTTCCGTTCTCTGGTCAGAATTTTATTTTATTTTATGCATTATTTTGCTTAAATAAATAGCAATAATATCTGCACATGATATTTAGTTTAAAAGAGCAAAAGGAATAGAAGATTTGATTTTTGGACAAATTTCTACAAACTTTCCATTTTTTTTCCTCGGATTTTCACTTCCATGTATTACAATGTCACCCCGCTGTAGTTAATCCAGTTTAAATTAAATTTAATTCTTTTTACTGTTTCTACTGTAAATACCTGCTAGCATCCTTTGTAATATTAGAGTCAAAACATTATTATGCCTGTGGATGTCATAGTATGTGCTTTCACAGACATGCCTTTTTCCTTCATTATTTTAAATTGCATGCTTTGACTGTAGAGAGAGGGAAAAGATCAAAAGAAATTGTTTCCATTCAAGCAACTGAGAATTGTATGCAATTTCTATTACCCATGAATAGTTTAAGGAAACAAACATTTCTTCCATAAATAATCAGATTGAAAGAAGTTACTTAAGTGTGTGAAGGAACTGCTCTCTGAACCATGTTTAAATGTTTCTAGCCTTTCATTAAAATTATCCCCTACAGAAATGTTCCTCAAATCCTTAAAAACTTCAGAATTCAATAATTTTGAAGCATTAAAGTAATTATTTTAAGGGCTTATGGTGAGTTTCTTATGTTTATAGCTAAAAGCTGATATTATAGCCCACTGAAACAAGAAGTCCCACAGGTTACCGAAAATTGACTATGGCATTGCTTAGTACAAATCTGTACACAACATAATAGAGTACTACTTTCAACAGTTTGGTTACAGTGCAAGACATATGAGAAGGTGTAATCCAGAGTCCATCATCTCAGTGCTCATCTTCTCATTAAAGAATAAAATGATACTGAAGAGGAGTACAGGTAAAGAGTAGGAAAATGCTTGGAGTACATATAAGGCCAAGGTTCTGGAAGCAAATGTAGAATGCAGAATTGGGAGCATACATCTGAATCTGAAGATCCAGTAATAGTTATTTGCTTCTAAGTATTTTTTTTTCTTGCACTTCCTATTAATTTAGTACAGAAGGGGAATCTGACAAAAAGCTATGTAAAAACAATGTCATTTTTGGGCCTCTGTGTAAAGCTTCAGGGTGGCTTTTTTTTTTTAATACCAAGAGAAGAAAGTAGTGTAGAAATGGTGAAAACTATCGGCTTCAGGTTAAGATTATCTCCCAGTTTCAATCCATAAGACATTTCTATGAAGTGTAATTTCCTATTTTGTACTGTTGTTGATCTGTTAGGTTTGAGCTTCTAAGAAATTAGGAATTTAACAGGTGCATGCAGTTGCATAAGAGTTTTCTCAGGCACAACCAAATTTGAATGCAGCAACAAAACTGTGAAACCTGCTTTAGTTACAGTAAATGCTCATTCAGTCACAGTGGTAAATCTTGGAGTCAATATGGGAAACACTGTAAAAGTAATAGGGTAAATCAAAGTATAATAAGCAATGTGATAAATATGCTACACTGAAAAAGATTCCAGTGTTGTTGTGTCTGTAAAACTATTTTCCATTTGAATTTGGCAAATATCTTGGCCAACACTACAATATATTTATATTTAACCCAGGCAAAATGCAGGTAAACTGTAGAATACTGATTAAGGAAATGTGATGCTCACATTGAAAACCAGCAAACAAAACAACATTCTACCAGAAAGAACTCCTCCGTGGGGCATTAATAGTATCCTTCCTTATTTTCTTGTAAGGTTTGACAAGTTCCTGAACACTCAACATAATGCAAGTATAGAAAATCAGATTTTTAAAAAATTGTGATAAGAACTGGTATTTTCTAAAAGGTAGTATTTTTCTTGTCTGCTCACAGAGAAAAAAATATAAATGTTCTTCAGGATCACAGGAAAATAAGTTTGATCTTGACAGATGAAAAAAAAAGGTCAGGGAAAAACCTTCAACACTGGATATAGTAAGGAAGACTTTGAAAGACACACTGTTTTGGGATGACATTATGAAAAGGTGTCAAAAATAAAGGTTTCAGCATCTGTAATTTGTTAAATTACTTGTTTTCTTATTGCCTTGAGTGAATAATTAAAGTACATTTAGGGTATTGTTGCTGTGCTAACAATTTAGTTTCCCTTATCAAGAGATCTATTAAACATATTGAAACAAGTGGCTGAAACTCCCATAGTTCAGTTTTTAAGTGAGAGTAACATAATTTTTATTGCAAAAAAGATATGATTTTTCTTTGAGGGCTGGTCCAAGCTGCAGGAATTTGTGTCAGAGGTGAAACTGGTGGCAAAAAGTCAGATCTATGCATTTTGGAAAGTGGGAATTTCCACAACTGAATTTGAGTGAATACGAAGAAAAAGGTGAAGCTTACTTAGGAACTGGAAACAGCCTTGGGGAGTAAAGATTATTAAAATCAGATTTTAACCGTTGGTTTTGGAAAAGGCTATGACTTTTAAAGTTTATTTTATTACCTGGAGTGAACTATTTTTAGGATAAAACCAGTAGGTAAAAATTACACTTATGTGCAGAATCAGGTTGTTTCCGTGCCAGGAGATAGTTCCTAAAACACAGGCATTTGCCACTGATCAAGATGCCTCAGATGATGTCGGAGTGGGATCTGGACCCGGAGTAACGACAAGATCTCAATGTGAGTATGATCGTTCTCCTTTATTAAGCAGACTTACAAGACTTTTATAGTCAAGGTTTTGATCACGAGCAAAGCACGCAGCGATTACATATAGCTGATTGGTTGATGACTACTGTTCACGCGCTCAAAGCTGTTTCTCATTGGTAAGTGATTGCTTTCCACGTGCTCTGACGTATGGACAGTACGCCTACTTGCGGTTAGCGAGTCCGGCTCTTACTTCCCTTGTTACCCTTACTCGTATGCTGGGTTGGTCACATCGACAAGACCATGGCAGCACTGGGAGAGCCAGCACTCCACAATTCCCCCTTCTTCGTTTTGAGCAATCCAGGCCTGATGTATAATTTTCTCAAGAGCCCTTTTTATATAGCTTAGTGCTACACAAATACCTAATACAATCAAAATCAATATCATCAATATCCGTATACCTTCAACTAACAATCCTAAAAGCCATTACGACAAATTTGGAAACCACGTTGACATCTAAAAATCCATGACTCTGTTTAATTTTATTAGCATGTTCCTTTAACCATTGTATTTTCTTATGAATTGATTCACTGTGATCAGACAGATTCATACAACACATTCTGTCAAAATCT
>NW_010160332.1:26728-26973 GCF_000695765.1 Mesitornis unicolor | reverse complement strand
TCTAATATCACACTTCTATTTTGCTAACCAACAATTCTGTTTCTACCAGATATAGCAACCACACTTATCACACAAATCCTAAAACTCATTACCGATAATTTAATATACACACCAAATCTCAATACCTGGGTATTTCACAGACTATAACCTTCCCTGAGGTTTCGCTTAGAACTCTTTGGTCCGGGGATCGGAGGCTCTCCCCGAGAATCACTCGGTGCCAGCTGGAGGTCCTGCGATCTCACAGA
>NW_010160332.1:26075-26595 GCF_000695765.1 Mesitornis unicolor | reverse complement strand
CAAAGTAGCATTTACATTCTGACCCTTTCGAGTGGTGCTATAGGTATAGTTAAACATCATGCAAGCATCCTTTGTGACTGATCCTAACAATTCCAACTCTTGATTCAGTTGTCGAATTATCCATTCTTCACTGCGCAAACAGGCCGAATACAGTGATCAGGAACCCACTTGGGTCCGTCATCTGTAGAAACAGAAGCATACCCTCTTTCCCATGTAGTTAGTTGAACTGGGCCATCGCATTGCCCAGTTTGCAAATTTTTAACATAAACCTGAACTTCAGAATTTTTTTCCAATGACCCTATATCTGTTGTTATTCCTTGTAGGTGTTTCACAATTGGAGGTATTTCCCCATCCTTAGGTAAACGTAAAAAGTTTAACACATACACAGCTTTCTGTAAACGTTCATGTGGAGTTAATCCTACCTCTCCCCCTTTTTGTTTTTGCAACTGCCACTTTAAAGCTTGGTTCATGCGTTCAACAATGGCTTTACCGGTAGGGGGATGTGGGATACCAGGGATGG
>NW_010160332.1:0-25980 GCF_000695765.1 Mesitornis unicolor | reverse complement strand
AAGCAGAACGAAGATGTTTTTGAACATGGCGGCCTGTTTCGCCTGTCTGTGCTGTTGCCCAGGTCGCTAAAGAGTAACAGTCAATGGATACATGAACATATTTGAGTCTCTCAAATTCCATTTCGGTCCCTTTGTATAACAGGAAAGGCAAAGTTGGAAGGATAATTTTTGTTGTTCCATTGCCCCTCGATTATTGCATCTTTTACTACGCCACTCCATCGTGGGGGCTTGTAAGCATTTGAGGGGTTTTGTAGGCATGGTGGAAGACTAGTTGCCTCTTTTTGGTGCATTTCTAGCTTTGTCAGCCGTTGCACGACTTCTTGCAATAATTCTGAATGAGGCTGAGTTGAATTCTTTGAGTGCTCTGGCGTAGTACATCCCCGATGACCCGCTAGAGGGCAGCAACAGTGGCTACAGTGTCGTGGAGGGTGGTATTTGCGGCGCAACAGCTGTTTCTAGGGGCGGGGCAGTTGGCTGTGGTCGGCACGATCCTCCACCCTCCCCTGAGGCGTTAACTTTCGGCCGGGCACCTCCTCTTTCTGGGTAGTCTACCGCGTTTACTTCCGTATTTTCCCCAGAACTCTGGTTGTTACTGCTCTCAGCCACTTCCGCTTTTTGTACACTCAGCGGTGAGTCAGCAGTAGAAGTGTGTCTCTCCTTCAAAGCATTATTATGCATCTTTTCTTGTAATTCATTAATATCCTTGCACACAGTTCCTTTCATCACTCTAACAGCATTCACACCAAAAAAACACGCGAGAGGTCCCGGTGTGTTTGACAGCTTTTTCGCTGTGGCGCCCAGCCCCAGCATAGTGGTAGCAGCACAGGCCACCTCTCGCTCCACTTTTAAGGCTTTTAATGTTTCTAGCACGGTATTCCAAAGACTACGAACCGCCTTAATCTCTTTTTCTTCCTTTTCGTTCCCCTCAATGGTTTTTTGCCACATAGTACTCCCACAGTCTCTCCATTCCTCAACCGAGAACAGTAAGAGCGTTTCACCGAAAAGCCCCATCGTCGTCCTAGCTTAATAAGCTGGTGTAAATGTTTCGCTGGTGTCTCTATCCCTCTCTTAGAGAGGATCCCAGGGAGTAACGTGGCCACAGCTTCAGCGTCCATGCTGCACCTGAGGGGTGAGGAGCCACTTCACACCAGCGTCTGCCCTGTCTCTGCCCAAGCAGCGCTTCCCTCAGCCGGGTTTCCCACTCCCCTCCTCTAGCTGCTTACTGCAGTCTCGGAGCTTCAGGTGAAGGGAGTAGCCATCCTCTGCTACCAGATGTCGGAGTGGGATCCGGACCCGGAGTAACGACGAGATCTCAATGTGAGTATGATCATTCTCCTTTATTAAGCAGACTTACAAGACTTTTATAGTCAAGGTTTTGATCACGAGCAAAGCACGCAGCGATTACATATAGCTGATTGGTTGATGACTACTGTTCACGCGCTCAAAGCTGTTTCTCATTGGTAAGTGATTGCTTTCCACGTGCTCTGACGTATGGACAGTACGCCTACTTGCGGTTAGCGAGTCCGGCTCTTACTTCCCTTGTTACCCTTACTCGTATGCTGGGTTGGTCACATCGACAAGACCATGGCAGCGCTGGGAGAGCCAGCACTCCGCAAGATGAGGCACAAACAGAGAGAGAAACGTGGAATGCCTGGCAGGGGAGCAGATCTGCAGAAAAAGACCTGGGGATTCTGGTAGATAGCAAATTAAATATGAGTTTGTAGCATGCTCTTGAGGTGACGAAGGCTGCATGAACAAAAACTTAGCAGAGGGTCCATAGAGTTTATTATTGCCCTTGACTTGGCTGGCTTTGGAAGACGTTGTCCCATTTCATCTCTCCCAGCAGAAGAGGTAGATTGGAAATTTCAAATAAACCAGTGAAGGATCAACAAAATGATTAGAGAGTTGGAGTACATCACATAAAAGGAAAAATGAAGGTAACTGGGTATGCTTAGCCTGGAGAAGCAGTAATCTGCTAACTGCCTAAAAGCAAATTACAGAGAAGATGTTGCCAGACACTTGCCAGAGAAGCACAGCATAAAAACAAGAGATAATGGTCACAGTAATACAGCAAAAGAAACTGCAGTTACAAGATGTCTCAGAAGCACACCTGAATGGCTACACACAAATAATGAACCCAAACAGACCTTTTAATCTGTAACCAAAATCAAGAAACCGAAACTGGATTCACCACAATAATATTCCGCTCACACCAAATTACAGATTCAATATGCTGGTTGGGAATATTACTACACACAGATTACTTAAGAATTCTTATGCTTTAGGCACCAAGATCCAAAATGTGCAATTACTCACCAGGAAGGGCTCTCAACCACTAGGAGTTACCTTAAGTGGCATCCCAACTCAAGGGGAGAGTCCCTGACCACAGACCCGCTGCTGTGAGGACTGACTCAAAAGTGCCTTCCAGTGGGGTCGGCATTTATACCCTAGTTGAATCTGTGGTCAAAATATGGTCATGTCAGCTCCCTATTGCTGAGGACCCCCAACTTCCCCACCTTTGATCCCTACTGTGCAGACAGGACAGAAGCTGTGGAGGGGGGACAGTCTGGTGTCACCAGGCTCAGAAGCTTTAGTGCTGCTTTTGTTGGGTCTTTTTCAGGTCTTTAGCAGGGTGGGTACATCTGCCACATAAGGTGGGGAAGGATGTTTCACCAAAAGAGGGGTTCAGCCTCATCAGAGAGGTGGAGAAATCACTAGAGAGGTGGGGAAATCACTGTCTTCAGGGATTTTCAGAGTTTGTCTGGAGAAGGCCCTGAGCAGTTTGCTCTAGTCTTGCAGATATCCCAAGGGTTTGAGCAGGAGGTTGGACTAATATTCAATTCTAATGGGTTTGTCTGTGATTCTGTAATCTCACTAGGCATACACTGATTTAAAAAATAAAGCAGCATGGGAGGCATAGAAGATATGGAAAAATACCTGGTCAGAAAATGTGTTCTTAACCTAAATATTATTGAGAAATGGCACCTCTCTTTTTCCTCCAGTATTGACAACAATTACCTTCTCCTTAATTCATGCTGTGTTCAGAGTAGCAGGACTTTGTACATGACTTTGAAATAAATAGGTTTACAACAACAAAGAAAAGAGAAAATAAAAATATGCTTGGTTAAAATAAAAGCATGGTTTTAAGAACCATTTTCTCCCATAAATGAATCCAATTTATATGGCTTCACTTTGGCCAGCTACTTATTACAGAAGAAAAAACAATACCAGTATTGTGGCACTGCAGTGCTGGAGAACATGAAACAGTAACAAAACAGCAATGGTAACGAAGTGAGCATGTAGTGCTGTTTTGTTGGAACACTACAAATGTACAAATCCATTCTGTTTACTTGAGATTGTCAAGTCACGAAATTGGTTCTTGAGGATAAATCTGTTTCCAGAAGCAGACAATGACCAGGTACAGAAAATAATGAAAATGTCTTAAGAGCATGTGACCATCAGATGGTAATATTTGCCTTAGCTTCAGAATTGGAGCAGTGTTAACCACCTAAAGAAAAAAGAAACCTCTAATGTGTTCTGTGGAAATGTAAAAATATCTACCTAGCTGCATGGGTGTTCAGATGCAATTGTCATTCTTTTAAAGTGTTCTGGAGTTACTGTGTATGAGCATCAGAAGCAGGATGATTCTGAGTTCTGAAAGTATCTGCTCATTTGGAAAAGGACATATGACTATATTCATGTCAAGGAATGTAACGAGAAAAGAAAATTGTATAAAATTAATTCATCTTGTGACAAAGATTATAATGGAAGTGAAGATTAACTCTGTGGAATAAAATAGTCTGGTATTTAATTCTCTACTTACATGTCTTAAAATAGATGTGTGCAACTCAGAGCTTCAGTTTTAATGTTTGCATTTCCACTTCCTTGAATTTGTGCATGATTCTGTCTTTTAGTGAAGTATGAAACCAAGCAAATGGATAACATAAAAACTCTTATTCAAGCTATATAATTTCATAAATAATTTTAAGGCAGCTGTGACCCAAATATGCTTAAACAGATGTTTAAAATATTATTGTCCTTTCAAGGTATGGCCACTATCAGTTAATGCTACAATTTCGAGACAAGATCAAGCATCAAACTCACACGTGCACTGACAACAAATAAGTGTCAGTAATTTTTTAATAAGACCTACCTATTGGGCTACCTTTTTTACATTATTTATAAATACCAATCATAAACATAAGTTCATCCAAATAAGACTTGTGTAAAATTAAATATGCTTTTCATAACTACATCATTTTGTACTTTAAAGGACCTTTCTAAATTATAATGTGGTAAGTTGCTATTAGCCATATTCAAGACTCATTTGAAATACAAATTACACACTTTGTTCTTTTAAATGCATTTCTGTAAGACATGACAAAATTTGAAATGTCAAAATGTAAAGTTTTGGCAGGAAAATATTAAACTTGAAACAATAGAATCCATTAAGCAATACTGTTATCTTTTATCTTCACATGAAAAATCTCAAAAGATATGCTGATGGACAGGCAAAGACGACAAGGAAAAAAATATGAACAAGTTATAAACTAATTGGAGTATTTCACTTTAATTTTTATTTCCAAATATCTCTTTCATATTGCTTGCAAGTCTCCAGTGGCTGTGACCCTTGAGGCTTAATGGGCTAGCTCTAGCCAGCAGCGTGCACTTAGATTTTGTGGCATGCTTACATTTCATGCAAATGTCCTGGAAGTTTTGCCAGTTACTATCCTACTAGTGCCATAATAGCATTATAGTAATTCACCAATAGGTCTGTCCATCTCCAGAGAATGTCCTCCTGCTGTTACTGTAAAATATATTTGGATTTGGCATCGACAGAAAATCTGTATTTGAGGGAAGATTACAGGTCTGTCAAAAACCCTAAAGGTGTAGATACATTGCTGATTTTTATAATGATTAGATATTATGGTTATTAAAGAAATGTTTTAG
The DNA here is from genome assembly GCF_000695765.1 of Mesitornis unicolor. NCBI lineage: Eukaryota > Metazoa > Chordata > Aves > Mesitornithiformes > Mesitornithidae > Mesitornis > Mesitornis unicolor. The sequence continues at coordinate 21,030 of NW_010160332.1, read as the reverse complement.
ACACCATATGCAAAAAAGGAGAAAATCTCATGTGAGAACATCTAATGAATTCCACGTTCCAAACCACATGGAAGTACAAGGAAGGTTAAGAGGAGAAAAATTACCATCTTCCTTGGTCCAAAGAAGTTCTGTAATTTGAAAACACATATAATTATGTTTCTTGCAGTGTATTAGACATGTCTGGTATACAACAAGCTACAAAAAATATTAGTGTGCAATATGAGGGTATCAAATATTAACTTCACTGGGGCCTTAGAATCAGCTTTTGAAGTACGGAAACCACCTTTAATCACGGAGATTCAGTTTTTAATAAAAACAGCCACAGATGTCTGAGTTCATGCTGTGAAGTACTGGTATTATCTACAAACATCTTTCTGGAAAATAGTTCTTTTCTTTACATTATACCAGCTCTTGCAGTTACAAGCTTATTTATTAGTATTTTTCCAAAATTTTATATTGTTGCAGAATTGTGCTAGAATTTTTAACAACTTCTTTCTGAAACAAACGAAAGTAGGTGTATGAAGATAGGCAAAGACAATGCAACTTGAAAACAACGTGTTTCATTTATATTTTCTGACATTTCCTTGTACCAGCAGTACATTTACTTACTGAAATCTTAATGGCTTCCTGATTTTTTTTTTAAGCTCCTCTATGTCATATCAGTGACTGCATGGTCTTTACATTTATATTTATCTTTATAAATGTCAAAAAGCTCTACGACAAACATTACAAGCCTGTGCTGCACTGTATCTTATAGCTGAGCTGGCCATAGATCCCAGGGAGATACAAAGGGAAGTCAGACTACAAAGCAACAGCTGCTAGTGTAAGCAGGAAAAGGAGAACATCCATCTTGTAGGACACATCATTTTCACAGCCTCATTTTAAGAACAGTCATCAGGAAGGGACTGACTGCAGCAACCCACGTGAAGAGCAACAGACTTCACTCTCCTAAGTCACATTTAACAGGAAAAATAATATTTAAAATATCTATTTTGCAGATCTGACTGGCTGGGAGTAAAAGCCAGAAAACAAGATAACTGGAATTTAATCCAGAAAAATAGAATTCTTTCATATGGAACCCTGTGCCCTGTATTTTTTTTAAGGGGAAAAGTAAGGAACATTTCAGCCCATCCCATATGCCTGGGGAAGTCATAATTTGACCATCAAAACTGAACAAAAGAAATAACAGCTGCTGAGGAAGGCAAGCAATATTGATAACTTCAGACAATAGTATTTCTGTCTATGAAATATATACACATACATAAAATCTTCGGCCAGATTTAACAACTGAAGTGCCTCTTGCTTGTTTTCAAATGTGTACAATACTAAACAAAACCCTTGCTTTGGCCTAGCTAGCATAGGTACTTCCAGGAGCAGACTTTACAGTCCTGTAAAATGGTGTATGCAGGAAAGTACTCAGGCACGACTCTATTCAGGCACACATTTTGAGAAACCTGAGTGTTTGCTCAGCTAAAAGAACCAGAAAGAACTTTAGAGACCTCTTTGCATCCAATAATGTCAGTGAAGAAATCCTTTTCTGCTGCATAGCATTACTCTTATTTTTTTTTCCTGGAAGGACTGGGAACAGGGATGGAGAGAGCCTGCCCCAGGCATGTTAGAAAAGTAGCATAAAGTATATTCAGAACTTAAAAGCAAAAAAAAATCCTACTTTTCAGAAGATGCATTTAAATATACTTTTAAATCATGCTAAAGTCAGAGGGAGTAGGAAAGAAATACAAAAGCTGCCAGCTACAGTCTGTAAAGCTGAAAGGAGAAATGCTGATATAAAACCAAAACAGAAAAGCCTCAGGTGCTTTGTTCACTCACATCCTGAGGTTCAAGAAAGCAAGCTTGAGGTGTAGTGGATACCTTGTGAGGCACAGGAGGGTCCTTTGAAACTCAGTCCTGATGGGCAAAGGAGTTCAAGAAGGCTGGACACTCTTCAAGAAGGAAATCTTAAGAGCACAAGAGCAGGCCATCTCCATGTGCTGAAAAACGAGCTGGTGGAGAAGACGACCAGCCTGACTTAACAGAGAGCTCTGACTGGAGCTCAAAAAAAAGAGAGTTTATGGTCTTTGGAAGAAGGGGCAGGGAACTCAGGAGGACTACAAGGTTGCTGTGAGGCTGTGCAGGGTGAAAGCTAGAAGCTAGCTAGAACTTAATCTGGCTAATACTGTTAAAGACAATAAAAATGTTTCTATAAATACATTAGTAACAAAAGGAGAACTAAGTAGAGTCTCCACACTTTAGCAGATGCAGGGGCAAACATAGTGACCAGGGATGAACAAAAGGCTGAGGTACTTAATGCCTTCTTTGCCTCAGTCCTTAGTAGGTGTCCTGGTTTAGGCCCAGTGTGTAACTGAGCACCACGATCCCCCAAAAAAGGGCCCAGTCAAAATTAAGGACTGGGAAGGCTTCTCACCACTTAAAAACATCACAGGCAAAAGACAGACTCATCATAAGGAGAAAAATAAAACTATTTTAATATGTTACCAACAACATCAGAGTAGAACAGTGAGAAATACAACCAGATCTTAAAGTCAAACACCTTCCCCCCATCCCTCCCTTCTTCCTGGGCTCAGCTTTTGTTCCTGGTTTCTTCACCTCCCCTTCTTTGCCTTGAGGCTCAGGGGGGATGGGAGTGAGGGTTGCAGTAAGTTCGTGCCAAGCAGTCCTTCAGGGGTCGGGAGGACTCCTCCCAGCCTCTCTCTGCTTCCATGTGGCATCTTTTCCACAGGAGGAAAAAAAAAAGTATCCTCAAAAGTCCAATATGGGTCTGCCCATGACTGCAGTTTCCCTCATGCACAAAACCGTTTCAGCCCAAGTCCACAAAGCTCCAATCTGGGTCTGCCCATGGTCACAGTTCCCTCACACATGAACTGCTCCAGCACACACTGCCTGGAGTCACTGCTTCTTCAGGGGCAGCCACCTACTCATGTGGCTCTGCCCCACTGGTGAACTCTATAGTCTGTAGGCCAGTTGACCTGGCTCTTGCCATGGGTTGCAAAAGGGAAACCTAGGCTCTGCATCCTCCTCCTCCCCTCTCTCCTTTCTTTCCTTCAACTGACCTTGGTGGTTTTTTTTAAAAAAGTTGTTCACCTCAGGCCCTACTCTTTTCTCTGCTGCAGGTCTCTTCTGATGGTTCTGAAGAGTTCCCGTCTCTCTCTCCTTCAGGATGCAGCTGCAGTGGGGTTTAAGCTTAAGCTGGGGTTGGGCTGGCCCAGCCCCAAGGTCAGGGTCGAGCCACCCACACCTGGGACTGTGCTGGCTGGGCCGGTGCCAGAGAGAGAGAAAGCACGTGCCCTGCACCCCCCTTAAATACATTAATTCACAGGGGCACTGATTGGCTTGGACCTGGTCAGGGGTGGGTCTGACATTGGAAAGGGGGGAATTTTTCAGGTAGCTTTCTAAAAGTGTGGGGGACCTCAGCTGGACTGAGGCCCTTGGACAGAGTGACTTTGACCTTGAGAAGATTCCAGTCTACCCATCAGAGAATAAACAGGAACAAGAAGAGCTGCAAGGTAAACAAGTTTGTCAAAAGTGCTGACAGCAGACTGGAATTTGAAGAAAGTGCTGACAGCAGTCTGAGGCGTATGTGTTCCTTTGGTGGAAGTGCAGAGTTGTGATGAACTGTGAAAATATTATCCAATAAAAAAGAAACATAATAATTTTGAACCAATGAGAAGAAGACACATCTGGGAAAAGAGAGTATAAATAGATGAGGAAGAAAAACAATAAAGGCTTTTTGTGCTACGCCAACACTTGTTGTCTTGTCGCTTTGTCCATCCTGACTGCAATATAAAAGCCTATCTGCATAGCCCTTCACCCATTACCAAAAAACAAAACTAAAAAAACCCTCACAGAAAACCCAATACATTAGGAAAACCAGCACTCAGTCTCCTGAGCAGGAAGACAGAGATGGGAAGCAGAATGAAGCTCCTATAATGCATAAGGAGATAGTTAGTGACCTACTATACCACTTAGATATACACAAGTCTGTGGGACAGATGAGATTCATCCAAGCGTCCTGAAGGAGCTGACAGGAGTGCTTGTCAAGTCACTTTCCATCATTTGTCAGCAGTCCTGGCTAACTTCATCCTAGATGACTGGAGACTCACAGACGTGACATCCATTCTACAAGAAGGGCCAGAAGAAGGATCCGGGGAACTACAGACCTATCAGTCTGACCTCGATGCCAGGGAAGGTCATGAAACAGATCATCATGAGTGCCATCCCGTGGCACATGCAGGACAATCAAGGAATTGGGCCCAGTCAGCATGGATTCAGGAAGAGCAGGTCCTCCTTGACAAAACTTATCTCCTTTCATGACAATGTGACTTGCTTAGTGGATGAGGGAAAGGCTGTGGATATTGTCAACCTGAAATTTAGTAAGGCCTTTGACACTGGTTCCCACAGCATACTCCTGGAGAAGTTGGCTGCATGTGGCTTGGAAAGGAAATATGCTTGACTGGGTAAAACACTGGCTGGATGGCCAGGGTCAAAGAGTTGTGGTGAATGGAGTTAAATCCATCTGGCAACCAGTCACAACCGGTGTTCCCCAGGGCTCAGTACTAGGGCCACTCCTGTTTAATATCTTTATTAATGATAAGGACAAGGGAATCAAGTGCACTCTCAGTAAGTTTGCAGATGACACTAAATTGGGAGGGAGTGTTGATATCCCTGAGAGTAGACAAGCTCTGCTGAGGGACCTGGACAGACTGGATCAATGGGCCAAGGTCAACTGCATGAGGTTCAAAAAGGTCAAGTGCCTGGTCCTGCACTTTGGTCACAACAACCTCATCCAACACTACAGGCTTGGGGAAGAATGGCTGTAAAGCTGTCATGCAGAAGTAGAAGAACCTGGGAATGTTGATTGACAGTCAGCTCAATATGAGCCAGCAGTGTGCCCAGATGGCCAAGAAGGTCAATAGCATCCTGGCCTGCATCAGGAATAGTGTGGCCAGCAGGACTAGAGAAGTGATTTTGTCCCTGTACTCAGCACTAGTGAGGCTGCACCTTGAATACTGTGTTCATTTTTGGGCCCCTCACTACAAGGAAGTCATTGAGGTGCTGGAGTATGTCCAGAGAAGGGCAACAAAGCTGGTGAAGGGTTTAGAGCACAAATCTTATGAGGAGTGACTGAGGGAGCTGGGGTTGTTTAGTGTGGAGAAAAGGATACTGAGGGGAGACCTTTTGCTCTCTACAACTACCTAAAAGGAGGTTGTAGTTAGGTGGGGTCTGTCTCTTCTTCCTGGTAGTTAGTGATAGGACAAAGGGTAATGGCCACAAGTTGTGTCAGGTGAGGTTTAGGTCAGATATTAGGTGGAATTTCTTTAGTATAGGGGTTGACATGCATTGGAACAGGCTTTCTAAGGAGGCGATTGAGTCACTATCCCCACATGTGCTTAGAAAATGACTAGATGTTGTGCTTAGGGACACGGTTTAGTGGCAGACTTAGTAGAGCTGGTTCGATGGTTGGACTTGATGATCTTAAAGGTCTTTTCCAACCAAAACCATTCTATGATTCTGTATTTCTTACCAGTTTTACCAGGGAGAAGGCAGAAGGCCTGAAATAATGCATAAAGTCAGTGCTTGGCCGTTTTAAGAGTAACAAAGTCACTGCAAGAAAGCCAGAAAGCCTTGTCTTCCTCTGACAGGTAGAGTGGAAGAAAGGGAGTCCTTCTGTCTGAGCTAACATCCCCAGTTCTCTGTAGCAGAGGCTTCTTGCAAGCCTTGTGCTCGAGGTTTTGAAGGCCCAGTGTAACACATCAGACATACAACATAATTAGTCCAAATGAGGACGAAAGAAGCAGCTTGCTTTATTTGCTGTTCTTTTTTTGTCATAAAGTGTAAATAGCTTCTATTTCTGTAGATTTTGTCATTAAAACCCTCACCAACATGGGCCCAAAATGTCACTTCTCTCTTTTATAACAATGTTTTAATCCCTTGGAGGTGAATACTCCTTCTCTGGAAGAAAGTCAGTCAGGTGGAACATTCTAGGCAGAAACTTTTCTTTGCGAGAAAGAAGAGAGTTGCTTTGGGGACAAGACTATTTCTTTATTCTCACATATTCATTCTTTTAGTGCCAGCAACTCTTTTGATTCTTCAAAGTCAGAGGACAGCACATCCTTGTAACTGACTGTTATTTAATCCCCAAAAGGAGAGGACTTTAATATTTAAATTGTATTAATGTACCACATTATTTTTTTCTTACCATCTTTATTAGCAGATAGTTATTCCCAATTGTCATGGTTTAACACCAACCAGCAACAAAGGGACTCACAGCCACTCTCTCACTTCCCTCTTGGTGGGATGAGGGAGAGAACCAGAAGAGTAAAAGTGAGGAAAGTTGTGGGTTGAGATAAAGACAGTTCAATAGGTAAAGCAAAAACTGCACATGCCAGCAAAGCAACCAAGGAATTCATCCACTGCTTCCCACAGACAGGCAGATGTTCAGCCACCTTCAGGAAAGCAGAGCATCATCATGCATAATAGCTACTTGGGAAGACAAATGCCATAACTACAAATGTCCTCCCTTCTTCCCCCAGCTTTATATGCCAAGCATATTGTCATATAGTATGGGATAGCCCTTTGCTCATTTGGGGTCAGCTGTCCCAGCTGTGTTCCCTCTCAGATTCTTGTGCATCCCCAGTCTACTCACTGGTTGGCTGGTGTGAGAAGCAGAAAAGGACTTGACACTGTGTAAACTCTGCTCAGCAGTAACGAAACCATCTCTGTAGTATCAACACTGTTTCCAGCACTAATCCAAAATATAGCCCCATAGTAGCTACTATGAAGAATATAAATTCTATCCAAGCCAAAAACAGCACTAACTCAAGCTGGAGATTTTGAGGTTTGTTTTTATTAAAAGGCTACTCTAATACAATATTCTGTTTTTAACTACTCTGAAAAAAACTTCACACTGAAGCAATTTTTATTAGTGTCGTGCTTTAGGCCCAGTGCATAACAGAGCACCACAATGCCCCAGAAATGGGCTAGTCAAAACAAGGACTGGGAGGGCTTCTCACCACTTAGACAGGTCACAGGCAAAAGACAGACAAAATTAAACAAAACAATTCTGTTACCAACATCAGAGTAGAACTATGGGAGATACAACCACATCTTAAAATCAGAACACCTTCCCCAACCCCTCCCTTCTTCTCAGGCTCAACTTTTGTTGCCCATTTCTTCACTTTCCCCCTCCCCCTCTGCCTTGAGGCACAGGGCACCCTTGAGGGGGTGGGGGTTTGAGGTCGCTCTTCCCGCCACATCACATGCTTTTAGGAGCAGGGAAAAAAAAAACACTCAGCCCAGTGTCTCTCTCTCTGCTTCCACGTGGCCACCTTTCCATAGGAGAAAAAAGTCCTCAGAAGTCCAATATGGGTCTGCTCACAGCTGCAGTTTCCCTCACACACAAAACTGCTTCAGCCCAAGTCCACAAAACTCCAATCTGGGTCTGCCCATGGTCACAGTTCCCTCACACATGACCAGTTGACCCAGGTCTCGCCACGGGTTGCAAAAGGGAAACATGGGTTCTCCATCCTCCTCCTCCTCCCACACTTTTCTTTCCTTCAAACTGACCTTGGTGTTCTTTAAAGTTGTTCTCCTTGGGCCCCACTCCTTTCTCCACTGCAGGTCTCTTCTGATGGTTATGGAGATCCTGGATCCTCGCTCTCTTTTTTTTCAGAATGAGCCGCAGCAGGGCTTAAGCTTAAGTTGCGGTCGGGGCTGGCCAAACCCAGCTGGGCAAGGCTGGGGGCCGTGCCACCCACACCTGGAGCCAGGCTGCTCAGGGCCGGTGGCAGAGAGAGAGTAAGGCATGCCCTCCACCACCCTTAAATATATGAATTCACAGGGGCACTGATTGGCTTGGCCCTGGTCATAGGTGGGTCTGACAAAGGCAAAGGGGGAGCTTTTCAAGTAGCTTCTTAAAGGGCCATCTCCATAACCCTTCCCTCGTTACCAAAGACACAACCAAAAGACCCCTCACAGAACAACCCAATACAAGTAAGTCTATGAACCTAAAAAGAGATCTTCCTCTGATGACATTCTTATTGCAGTATGTTTTGTTCTTTCTACCTTTCCAGTAACATACATTAAAAAAAAAAAAGGCTTACAATTTTTTCACCAGCTGAGGGCCATTGCTAGCCACCAATGGGACAAACCTTAGGGATGGCTTGCCAGGTTATCTGAAAAGGTTCGGAGGGCTTACAACACATTTTTTAACATATGGTAATCTAGAAAAAACATTTGGGAATCCCCATCTACAGTAGAAAATTAAAATTTTTACTAAGAAATATTAAGATAATTTTTCAGTTTTCTGTATATTGTTATTTAAACAGGAAGGCCAAAATATAGGCTGGGAAAGTGCAGTTACCAGATGTGTCTGTCCTTGTATTCACATGGTCCAAATGCAACTCCTTTTCCAGGCCCTTCAGGACTGTTTTCTGCAGATAAATATAATGTTTTTCCTAAGTTATTGTTACATCCAATAAAATACAATTAAAATATTTATATTCTTATTAGCTGGGTGAAAAAATGTCTTTTAAATTCCCAAATCCTATGTTGGAATACAAATTCCAAAATTAGAGAGTGTGATTGCATGTGATTACAGTTACAATGGTCAGATGGGTAATCCATGACACCTGGAGCCTCTTTAACATCATCCTTTGGGAACAGTATATTTTATCTGTTTTCTTAATTGCTGAGTCATTCCTTACAAAGATTGCTATAAACTATTATTTGGCCATTCAGATTGTTTGTTAGGTTTCTTTTTTGTGTTTTTTTTTGTTTTGGTTTGTTTTTTGTTGTTGTTGTTGGTTGGGTTTTTTTGGGGGGGGTTGTTTGTTTGTTAAAATTATTTACAGTCTTGAACTGTATCAGCTTTTATAATTATTAGCTGTAACTTTATCTGCTATGCTGGCCTATCTCTGTTTTCTGAAGTATGAATGTGGATTTTGCATTTGCATTTATCTTAAAGTCTTTCCTTCCAATATTAGTTTCTCCTGTGACTGTATATCAGCTATTGTCTCTTCAAGAATTCAGTTCCCAAATCTTTATTCTCCAGTTCTCTGTCCTGAGAATTACCTGTATCAGTATTATTGTCCTCTACACTAACCTTCATTTTATATTTCCCACCTATCTTCTTCAAGGCAGACCAGCTTTCTCCTTGATTGTACTTGGATGTCTATTGACTTGTCTATCTATTGACCTGTTCCCTGAAAACACTTTATTCAGGTTCAGATTCTTCTCATTCCTCCTATCATGCTTAGATTGAAACTGATCACCAACAGCTTCCTCTGCTGTTCCCTGATCTGTACTTTGCTTCTCAATGAGCACTTAGTCATGAGCTATTTGAATACTTTTTCTCAGTGTCAGCTCTGAATCCATCTATAATTCCAGTGATGCTTCCTTGTTGGCAATAGCAAGTACAGAAGCATCTTTAATTTCTTTATCTGTCATGAATTTGCAAGGCTCAGCCAGTTCAGACAACAGCTTAACAAATGCTTGGTTAATAAACTGAAGTGAATAAATACACTTAATACATACACTTTATACAAAGATACCCTGGCAGAGAAACCTCCATCAATTACTCCCATATATGAAATGTTCTAGAGAGCTCCTTCACTAGGATGATTTCTATGATTATTTTTGTTTGCGAAGTACTACACTAATTTGAGAAAGTCAGAACTGTGGACATATGTACAAAATTTTAATCTTGTGGTGCAAACATAGTATGAATGTATTTATTTATATATGCTCTGATTAAGATCCAACTGCCTCTGAAACGGCTAATATGAACCACAGCGGATTCACAAAAACTTTGTACTCAGATTTGAAACTCAATCATGGAGGACCTGAAATAATAAGACTTTTTTTCTTTTCAGTTTTAGTTAGGCTAATATTCTGTTTGTGTTCATATTTCTGTGATTTTGTAAGGCATAGACAGTGTTAACATCTAGAGATAAATTAATCATCATTGCTGCTTTTATGTCTCAATCATTATTACCTTTTTGCATTTATTTGCAAAAATTTTAGCTTAAACCTAAGTTTCTGAATAATTTAGTTGCAATATAAAACAGCATGCAATGTGGGAGTACATGGTTTGAAATATCTGGTTTACTGTTCCATGCTAGTCTTTACAATGAGACTTAAAATTGAAAATATTAAGGAAAGTATTATATATATAATTTATCTGTTAAGAAATTCTTCAGAACCAAGGAAAATCCATGAAAAATATTTGACACATTATTATTTGATGCCACATTTTAAAAATCTTTAGTCTATAGATTCTGAATTTAATTCCTTTCTTCTACCTACCTTTGCATTGTAGAATTGCAGATCAGTTACATTCCTTGTTTAAGTGTGAAAATGTTAGAAATAATAATTAAAGGTTTTTAATTAAAACAAGTAGAAAGAGGGAACAGCAAAAATTATATGTCAATTACAATATTTTGACCTCTTGTGTTGGAAAGAACTATGAATCAACAATTAAAAAATCAATTTGTACAGTAATGCAATTGATATTTGTTCTAAAAGAATCATGGAACTAGGTAATAAATGGCTGTTCCTTTGCCCTCTGCCAATAAAATCTTTGCTATTTTTTTTTACATCCCAAGAAAGGTTTCTTTTTTAAAAGTAATTTTGAATTTTGTGATGGATCAACATGCCTCAAAGACCAAAAAAGAAAAACCAAAAACCTTTGAAACTATGACCTGATAACCAGACATTAATTTTGATGTGTGAAAATGGAATTGAGACTCCTGCTTCATTAATATCACACAGTAGAGTTATTAGATGATGATGAACTTCACAATTTTCAGTAAGATTGTCAGAAGGGCAGTAGATGGGAAAGAAAGAAGCCAGTTTATAGACACACATACATGTCTAAGTATTTATAAATAAATATATAAAGGAATATGACTCATAAAATGTTGAAGTAGACCCAATAGTGAAGGTCTATGCAGACTGCTAATTTAGGTTCTGAAAGCCAGCTCCATGTTTTCTTAACAATTACACTGATGCAGCTATAGTACATCAGTTCTGTGTACAGCTTGGCTGTAAAAGTTCTTTGATGCTGTTAAGACTCACCCGTGTATTCAAGTTTAAAGCATCAGAAAAAAGCACTTGCAAAGTCAAAGTTGGGTTCTGCAGTGAGTGCCTGGATCTCAGAGGCTGTTGGCTATTGTGGGCTCTGACAAGCATTTATGTGTGATTGAACAAAAATATCTATCAGGTTAAACTGATGGACAGTTTCATAGAAATACTGATATATCCAAATCAAGTGTTGTTGGTTTTTTTGTCACAGATTTTAGAAAACCAGAAAGACTGCTATGCTAAAAAAAATAATTCTATCAAGAGTCTTGGGTGCATTTGGGACTGAATATTTTATTGTGCACATATCTCTCACTGTTTATCTTTGGTGAAGAAGACAAACTCCTATATCAGAGAAACGCCTAAAGGTTATCAGACTCTCCATCATTAAATTAGCTACACAGAGAACAGTTTGTAATAATTTTATGGCTGATAGTTCGTATCACACATGAGGTGAATTAATAATATGGATATGAAGAAAAACAATTTATTAATGTTAATAACTCCTCCAATAAAATTTCCAGGAGGACCTATAGTGATAAATTGAATAATTATGAGTATAATTATGACTAACTAGAACCATAATTTCATGCTAATGCAATAATAATGACACAAAAGTGTAGATCATGAATTTTAACTACTCAGTTATTCCAAATTTCCACAAGGAGAGAGAAAAAAAAGAAAAACCAAAAAAATATCCTCAGTCTTAAAATCTGATCAAGTTGTGCTTTTCTGCCAAAAAAAAGGTATTGCTTGCTTAAAAATACATAATGTTGATTATTTTAAGTGAACTACAAAAAACCACCTCTTATTTTAATTAGAAATCAAGTATTATCTTGAAAGCAGGAAATGGATGATCTGTGGAGCACACTATGAATCATCTATTAATCCTCTGGTAGCCTCTGAAGAGAAAAAAAGAATTATGGTTAAGTTTCATTTTATACAAAGACTTGTCATACTTAAATTTTACTTTATTTCTGGCATAGTTTATATAGAGGATAATCACACCAAAAAAGTTCTGCAAGTGTGCAGTAGTGATATGAAGTGCAAGCTGCGTTCCACAAGCAAATGTAGCTGAAGGTCAGATTAATTTTTATCGAATCATTTCAGATCGGTGATAGTGAAGTCAGCAAAAATGAAAGGAGTTGGTAAAAAGTTTCTCTGAAACCAGCCAGTTTCATTCCTGAAATTTTATTTAAAAAAATCTAATGAATCTCTCTAGCTTCAGGATGACTCAGAACCATGCATCACAGATTCCAAGACAATTGCTGTAGTTTTGATAAATTTCAATAAGTACTTAAAGTGTTTCTAATAGCATCAAAGTATTTTTTTCACCAGATAAAAAAAAACTGTTTGGAAATTGCTCAGTCATTGATAACAGAGACTGTACAGAGTCTATAGATAAAGCTACAGAAAAGATGAAGATTACCACATCCTTACATGGAGCAGTCTTAGCTACGCTCTGAATCCTTTGTCCATTCCTCACATAATTTTGTGAATGACGAAAGAATGAACACAGTTTGGAAGTTGTGAGATATTTCAGTATCTGTTGCTGATGATCTGAAGAATTCTTGAACATAACTGTCAACTAGAGAAGCTCAACAAGCATGATTTTATGGGTATTAAATTTGTTGTAGATGAAGATATCTTAAAAATACATAGTATGCGCTTCCAAACCCTATTGAAATCAATTAAACTTAACTACATAATTAAATGTAATCACGTGCTTAAGGGCTTTGTAGAATACAGATGGAGAATTGAATGCAGACCAAGTCAAATTAAGAGAAAGGGCAAGAAAATCTGATAATAACAAATTATGATCATGTCACTCTATTTACCTTGGCATTCTATCTCCCTCCCTCCCTCCCTCCCTCCCTCCCTTCCTCCCTTCCTCCCTTCCTCCCTCCCTCCTTTCCTTCCTTCCTTCCTTCCTTCCTTCCTTCCTTCCTTCCTTTCAATTTTATTGTGTTTAGATTCATGACTCATGTTCATGTCATTCATGTTCGTGTCATTTTATCACAACAATGATAAAAATTAAAAAGAAGAAGAAGGGGAAATCCAAGTGGAGGAGAGTAGGAAAAGGAATGAGAAAGGGAAGGGGCAGAAAAGGGGCAGGGACAGTAAGGGGAGGGGTGGAGAGAAACAGATGAAAGGGAAAGGGAACGGGAACGGGAACGGGAAAGGGAAAGGGAGTCTAAGAAATCTTTTTTTTTAAAGAAAAAAAGAAAAAAGAAAAAAGGTAATTTCTTTACTTGCACTGATATACGACTTACTTTGAGAAATCCTTATGAATCATGATGTACGTAGTGTAGACAGCATTAATTGCAGAATTTTGTTTCAATTAGATTTTTAATTTGGTTGAAATAAAGCAGAAATAACTAATGGTTGAATCCTTTATGTACAGTCACAACACTGATTATATCAATAATATTAACAAAGAGTGTCCAATAAATCACTTTAATCCTATGGAGAGAGAGCGGAGTAGAGAAGGAAAACAACAGTGTTTACACCTGTGCTTGCAGACAGAAGAACCTCCATTCCTCTTTCAAGACTATGAAGGAAGTTGGAAGTTGGAAATGACCACTTTTAGTTAACAACTTAGATAATATAATAACTTGTTTCAGTAGGAAAAAGATTCCTCAAGAGAGGCGGCAAACAACACATTTACACAAGATAATAAATAATCAAATTAAAATCAATTCTAATATGACAAGCCAAGGTTAAAAATTTTAAAATTTTAGACATTGGGTGTTGTAACACCTGATCTTCTTGCATCTCAGCAACATCTGAGCTTCTTGCATCTTATCTTAACGTCCAAATCTTTGGAGCATCCATTCTTTCTCATATTTTGACTTCTAAGTAACATTATTAATTATGGTAATAATTAATGGTAATGGGATCAAGCTGGAACACAGGAGGTTCCACTTAAATTTGAGAAGAAACTTCTTCTCAGTGAGGGTGACAGAGCACTGGAACAGGCTGCCCAGAGAGGTTGTGGAGTCTCCTTCTCTGGAGGCATTCAAAACCCGCCTGGACGCCTTCCTGTGCAACCTCATCTAGGTGTTCCTGCTCCGGCAGGGGGATTGGACTAGATGATCTTTTGAGGTCCCTTCCAATCCCTAACGTTCTGTGTGATTCTGTGATTATTTTTAGCAATTTCATTGGCATTTATAGATGATCAATAGGATAAAATTAAGACTTGAGCTTTCATGGATAAATTACTTGTCTGAAATCTTGACTATGGACTGAGGTTCTTCATTTGACAACCAAGAGTTCAAAGCTAATATGCTTACTCAAATCCAGCTCCCTGAGAAGCCTTAGCAATCATCCACTGAGACTTTCCTGAGATTAAAGATTTTTTCATTCTTACAGAAACTCAAGCAAATCTAAGATGGTAGATCTTTGAGAGTCCTGTGGTGTGGGTAACTTTATGGGCCCTTTTTGTATCAAGTAATTTACATGTCCTCAGGAAAGTAAAAGACAGCAAAAGCCATTTAAGCTGCAGTTGTACAGGGATGATAAAAACACTCTAGTGGTATGTCCAGCTTGATAGCACTTGGTCGAAGGCACTGAATACTCCGGGGAAAAAAATAAATATTGTGTGTCTTTTTTAGTCTCAGCTTGTTTTGGGCTACAGTTGGCCCTTTGACAAGGATATGATAATGGCAGGATTTTCTGAAGAATCATCGGGGGAATGGTCAGTAAAATAAGAAAAGAAATGGGAAAAGGTAGGTGTATGAAAGTAATGAATCGTCCAATGTTTCAAAAGAAAGTTTCTAAATAACAGTGTAGAAAGAATCAGAGAAATAATGCGGGATAGAAAGAAAGCGACAGGATCACACTAGGATAAATGAAGAAGAGGGAAAACCATCCTGAGGCATGAACAAGAGGTTGCTTTAAATTCTGCCAGAGATTTAACTCTCATTCGAAATGGCCTAATTTCATCTGAAAGGTAGAATAAGATATAACCGCATTGTATGTCACCTCCCTTCCTGACATTTCCCTTTATGGTTCCCCTGAAACTGGGAACACTTTAAAGCATTGATCCCACACCTCCCTCATCAATTTTCAGCAGCCAACAATATTAAGTCTTAATTTGTAATACACAATGTGAGAGTGGTTACATTTACAATGGAGCCAGATAACATTTCCTCTTACACAGACAGATATATAAAAATGAACCTGATCAAAGGTTAATAATTAATATAAATCCCTGGAATGTTAGACTTTTAAAAAATATTGAGGATGGACTACTTAAATAAAAAGAATAAATTTCTAATTCAAAGGCTTTTGTGCTAAGATTATTAACTTTAGTAGAAAGAAATGAATACAAAGTAGATAGTACATCCCTTATGTACCTCTTTCTTTTCAGTCTAGCTATTGGGACAAAGTCAAAGAAGCTTGCAATGAAATCTTTGAGATTTGACTTAACTTGATGATGTTTTCGGAATGGAGAAAAGCTATAAAAATAATCTCATGAGATGTCTTATGCATTAATACTGAAGATTTTTTGTTTTATGAACTCACATGTTCTAACTAAAGTTTTTAATCTTATTATCACTCTGCTACATTTTATAGTTTCAAATATAAATCGCATTTGTTGAGGTCCATCTTTCTTCATTGAATCTGTGACTCTGTCTTTCCATTTGAAAACAATATCTTCTTTCTGCCTTGAGAGTTTCTTAACTTTCTTCATGTTGCATGTGCTGTTTGGATATTACTGTTGGGAAATATATGTTCTTAATGAGAATATGAAGATGAAAATTAATTTACTGTAACTTTGGGGTTTTTATTTTGCTCTCAAAATTTTATCAGTAGTACTGAACGTATTCAAAGTTTTTCAAACATATTTAGGAGCCTATCTAGAGTTTCCGACAATTAGCCATTCCAAGAGAAAAAAAACAAAACAAACATTTTTGTAAAATTCTAATATTGGCCCATTGCATGTATTTGTAGAAGAAGAAATGCATGTATTTTTAAAATATGGAATTTATTTCATTTCTGAGGAGCCTATAAACAAGATTTTTCACATCTCTTCAAAGATTTTAATTTGTAATTCTCATTCTCTCTGGTGCGTTGGCCTCAGCCAGGAGCTAAGGACCACAGAGCTGTTCCCTCACTGCCCTTGGCCTGTCATAGCAAAGCTGGGGAAAGAATGGGAAAAGTAAAGGCAAGAAAAGTTGTGCATTGAGACAAAGATATTTTAATAAATGAAAGAAAGAGAAAAAAGAAAGAGAGGGGAAAAAATTCCACAAAAACCAAATGATGCAAAGACAATTACTCACCACCTCTTACAAGTAGACTCATGCCCAGCCAGTGTCCGAGCAATGAGTACCTACACAAACCCACCTCTTCTCCTTTCTTATTGCTAAGCATAATGTGGAATATCTCTTTGGTCATTTAAGGTCAGCTGTTCTGGCTGTGTTTCCTCCTAATTTCTTGTGTACCCTCAGCTGACTTGCTGGTGGAGGCAGAGTGAGAAACAGTGAAAGCCTTGAAGCTGTACAAGCACAGCTTAGCAATAGCTAAAACACTGATGTGTTCTCAACACTGTTTTGATCACAAACCTAAACCAGTGATTTTTCACTTATGCTAATCCAATGAAAAAAAATCATTATACCAGGGGTATGCAACATTTCTTGGAAGGAAGGTGATAGAGGTTGTCAATGAAACAGTTCTGGTCTGTATGCTAGGGCTCCTTCCCGTATGACAATTACATATGTACCTATTGTACACAAGTTCTGAAATAGGATTTTAAACCAAAACAATATAAATTACATTGTATGCATGAATAGCAAATTCCATGTTGAAAATTCTAATAGAAATGGGATTTTCTGTAACATTAGTTTTTATTCATATTAAAGTATCCATATTCACATATATATTTAGAATAACTTTTAAATGTTTTCATTATCAAACCTTTACTGTTTGAATAACAATATTCTAAATAATTTTAGTGTGAGATTATTCAGTAAAAATATACACACTAAAAATCCTGGAAGAAAAATGGGTGGCTTAACACTGTCTTTGGTGACCAATTTCTTTGTGATTGTTAATCAGATTTTCTAATTTTCTAAGCTCTGATTTCAAAAAGTAGTACTGCAAGAATAATACATGCTTATTAAAAATCAGCTCTGTCTTCTAAAGATATTGTAATGTATTAGCAGTCCATTGTGAGCCAGGTGTATATTAGTATTATCTAGTATATTTCTCAAAAAATACACAGAGGCCGGAGTTAAACAGAAGCAATCAACCAAAGATTAAAGGAATATACAAGGGGTTTAACATACTGTTTATAGCAATATATCCAATTACTGCTGGTTTGTGTGGTAGGTGTATTATGCAGATTTGGTGCCTTAAAGCCATACTTGAATCTTTTTTTCTTAAGAGACTATGCAAATATAACGGCCATATCTTAATTGCTGTTGCCAAGTACTGATATCAGATTTATTGTTTGTGTATTTTGAGGTGTTCATTAACAAATGCAAAAATGCTCTGACATTCCAGCTTTAACAAGAAAGATTAAGAGTGTAGCAAATGCTTTCATAAGCATGCCTCTTGGCCTTCAATTACATTGAAGGCCTCTGGAATAAAGAAGAAACTGACCTACTTAAAAGTGCTAGACACTTCCAAAGCTGGCTAGCTAGCTAACAAAATTAATAGTAACATACACTGAAATGCACAGATTGCTTTGTAAGTCTATTGCTAAATATAAACATGTGGAAGCTCCTTCTACACATGCTTGCTTAAATTTGCCCAGAAGTCAACTAAAAGCATGCATTAGATCAGTTACTGAAGGATGCTTTTTACAGAGTTTTTACACTAATAATTTGGATTATTCATTTCAATTTTAATCATAACTAAAATTAGGGCTTCTAGACTTGAGTAACACTCTGCTCTTCTTTTTCAGAGATGCCTTTATAAAATTTTAACATTTTGGCATAAACATGATTTCTTTAGTTGCTGTAATTTTTTTAGTTTTATAAACATTTAGAAATATTGTACAGTATTGCAGCTGAAAGTTAAATGTATTGAGAAGACTAAAAATGTAAAATGGTAGTAGGGAAAAGCTGATAATTATATTTTGATATTATATTTGATCAAATATCTAGAACTATTTTGTGATACCATTTGCATAAATGCTTTGTGTTCAAAAGCAGTAAGAGTCTGTACAATTTGAGGATTTGACCTCATATCTTCATTTGACGTAAAAAGATAAAATCTTGAATTAGGAATGAAGCACAGGTGAACAATGAGGCACAAGTATTAATATATGATTAATGTAAACAATGTAAAGAATATATACATATAGTCAAGCTGTCTATCTGACGTTATCCAGCAATGCTCTTGCTTTTTTATAAACCTGAAGTGAACATGGAGGCCCTGTCAACTCAGAAGCCTGCCTATAATCTCTGAAAAAACATACATACCCATTATAAACAGATGAGGTATCTTGTGGAAAAGCTTTCATTACTTAGACTATTTGTTCTGTTTAGCTTAAACCGGGACATGAGGAAAGTCACAGCAGTAGAGAAACTTTAGGCCTGATGTTGCCATCAGACATCATGACCTGCTATGCAGCCTGGACACTTACAAGTCTATGGGGCCAGATAGGATCCATTTGAGAGTACTGAGGGAGCTGGTGGAGGAACTTGCAAAACCACTCTCCAACATTTATCAACAGTCCTGGTTTACTGGGGAGGTTCCAGATGACTGGACGCCCATCTGTAGGAAGAGACAGAAAGAGCATCCGGGGAACTACAGGTCCGTCAGCCTGACCTCGGTACCAGGGATGATTATGGGTGATTGAGTGTGCTCATATGGCATGGAGAATGAGGCCAAGACAGCATGCCTTCATGAAAGGCAGGTCCTGCGTGACCAACCTGATCTCCTTCTATGATCAGGTGTCTCATCTAGTGGATGAAAGAAAGGCCGTGGATGTTGTTTACCTGGACTTTAGTAAAGCTCTTGAGACAGTCTCCCACAGCATCCTCCTAGAGAAGCTAGTGGCTCATGGCTTAGACAGGTTTACTCTTCGCTGGATTAAAAGCTGTCTGGATGTCTGAGCACAGAGAGTTGTGGTGAATGGAACTAAATCCAATTGGCTACCAGTGACAAGCAGTGTTCCCCAGGGTTCAGTTTTGAGGCCGGTCCTGTTAAACAACTTTATCAATGATCTGGATTGAGTGCTCCCTCAGTAAGTTTGCAGATGACACCAAATTGGATGGGAGTGTTGATCTGCTTGAGAGTAGGATGGCTGTCCCTGCACAGCCTCATGGCAACGTTGTAGTCCTCCTGAGTTCCCTACCCCTTCTTCCAAAGACCATTAACTCTCCTCTTTTATCTGAGCTCTTGCTAGAGCTCTCTGTTGAGCCAGGATGGTCTTCTTTTCCGCCATCTTGTTTCTCAACACACAGGGACGGGCTGCTCTTGTGCCTTTAAGATTTCCTTCTTGAGGAGTATTCAGCCTTCCTGGACTTCTTTGTGCTTCAGGACTGGCTTCCCTAAACAGGCTGAAGTCTGCCCACCTGATGTCCAAGGTAGCAGTTCTGCCAGCCCCCTCCTTACTTTTCCAAGGATTGAAAACTCTATCATCTCATGATCACTATGCCCATAACAGCCTCCAGCTGTCACATCCCCCACAAGACCTTCTCTGTTTGCAAAGAGCAGGTCCAGCACAGCCCTTGTTGGTTCCTTTACCAGCTGTGTCAGGAATTAATCTTCCACACACTCCAGGAATCTTCAGACTGTTTCCTCTCTCTGTGTTATATTTCCAGCAGATATCCAGGAAGTTGAAGTCATCCACGAGTGCAAGGGCAAGTCAACATAAGGCTTCTCCCTGCTGCCTATGGAATTGTTATGGTTTAAGTGTTAACAGCCTGAAAGGGAAGGACAGGTGGTGTCTGCAGGACCCTAGGGGGTCCGAGATCAGTACTGTTTCCTCCCCTTTCCAGCCACAGTCTATAAAACATCGAGGAGGCTCGAGGTTTTGCACGGGCTTTTCCTGGTTTTCCTGGGCTGCTTCCTGTTGCATCTTGGAACGGCTGGGTCTAGCTCCGTGTGCTCGGCAGCATCCATCACCATCCGCTTCCCGGCACCACTACGGTCCCTGGTGACAAGTCACAGCAGTCGCAGCGGCCATGAGGCACTGCTCGAACACTTCCACTTGGGACTACTGGGATCGGGTTTTGCATATAGTTAAATATCCTTTATCTCTTATTAAATCCCTTCTTCTTTCCCCTGTTGTTTTTCATTAAACTTCTTACAGTCTTAACTTCCAACCTTGTGTGAAGCATCTTCTTCTCTATTCCCTTTTTTTAAATCCTCCTCTGGAAGGGTAGTGGACAATAGAGAGAAAATCCTGCTCTTTGAGCCTTAAACAGAGACAGGATAATTGGCGCGCAACGTGGGGCACAAGTCTGGAAATTAATTTTTATTATTATTTTCCCCAACGAGACAAGTTGGAACTTAATACTAAAATGGCTTCTGTAACTGTGCTTCTGCGAGGCCTGTTACAGAGTGCTTTTGTGACCTCTGTTAATGTTTTTCTGGTATCTGTCATGCTGAAATGCCCTGTCTCCATGTTATATTGTCATATATTTTGGACTGTGATGGATGCAGGCTTGAATTGGGTTAAGGCTTTGCCTGAGTACCTGGGCCACTACCTCATGAACATGCTTATAAAACATGACTCTGTTCCTTTGCCCAGCAAGCCTGAGACACAGGGGGTTGGAGGAATGAGGAATGGCTATTACGATTATGTGTTGTGGTTCATCATTGTAATTCAAATGGCGCTAAATGTAAGACTGTGGCGTGCTTGGGTCACTTTGTGTGAAAATAATACTGTTTTAAAACCAGCCCCGGCCCTGGTCCCAGTCTCGGCCCCGGCCCTGGATCCTGTCCCGGCCCTGGATCCTGTCCCAGCCCTGGATCCTG
>NW_010160331.1:1970-12741 GCF_000695765.1 Mesitornis unicolor | reverse complement strand
TCTGTGATTCTGTGAGTCTGTGATTCTGTGACAGTCTTTACCACTGACCTTGGATAAGATGCCTTTCTAGCTCATATTTGGTAAATTCACTCCCTTCAAAGATAAAAGGTAGTTTTGATATGTTGAAAAAAAAATATTTAAATCATTGTGACATTTGAACAGCAGGATCTGTGCTCTTGCATGGCCCATGTTGGCCAAGAGTCTGAGAGCATCAACTATCCATGGGAATATAAATACCCTTTTTCAGACAAATATCTCAACATCTAACAAAGATCAGTAGAGTACCCTCCTGCTGTTATCTTTATAATTTAATAAAAAACCCCAAACCTCATGAATTATGTATTCAAGGTGAGAAACACAAACATTCTGATAAGAGACTTTTACTAGTCTGGTCACAGAGTAAAATTTATCCCTTAAAAATAATAAAAAAGCCCAACTTTTGATACTGGGTATATACATATTGCCTCCAGTATCACAATTATCAGTAAGCAAGCTGTGACAATGCAGACATGAATTACTAATTCCAACAGTCCTTATATATTATTTGACCTCAGATATTGAGGAAAAAAGAGTACTTATTTCCTAAATTCTGGATTTTTGAAAGAAGTATAATGACTGATGGCAGTAACACCTCTTCTAGACCTAAGTGTTGTCTTGTTCCCAGAAAGATAACCCAGACAAACAATGGCATTTATTGACTGAAAGTTCTTAAAAAAACTTCAATTACTTGTGGAATTTGAGGTGAGTTGGACAGGTATCAGTTTTGTTATTCAATAACTTAAACAATTTTAAAGATTTGTTGTATCCTTGATCAGGCAGTAGCAGTGGTGCTGAAAGTCTGAAGACCCATTCTGTTAGATAGTAGGCAGTTCCTACAAGACATTTGAGAAATATCTTTATCTTTCAAATTTGAAAAGCTGCCATCTGGAGCTGTATACCCACATTTTGCTGAGTAGCACTCTCTTGGCTGAGAAGCAAAGTCATATGTTCTTTTTGGGATAGCTTATTTATGTACTTTTGAGTTTCCCTTCACCAAGTAATCTTCAGTGCTAGTCAATCTTCCAAGAACAGGGATTTTCAGAGACAAATCTCCACAGAGACTGGAAGGCTTTTCATGTGGAATGGTCTGGGTATATCACCTCTGCACAGCCAGTTAATTCACCGTTTTTTCCTTTTCAGAGTTTTTGGTTGGTATTTCATATATATGGATACGAAAAATAAACTGAATGAGACTGGAGCCATAGTCCCTTGTAGAAGATGGTATAATACAGTGAGATTTGAGATAGACCACACATTCAGCACAGGCAGTCACTGATTTCTAATTGTCTGTGCATGTAACATTGCTGAAATACATACTTTCAAAAAATATTGTTTTGCAGACACAACATACTGACAAAGCACTTTTTTTCAGGCCACAGGATAAATGAGTACTTGAATAGCAAATCTTTAAAGCAAAACTAGGCAGCTCTAATTAGCATTCACTATTAGAGTACAGTCCAAGATAAAGCACTAAAATATTTTTAATCTCAGAGGGCTTTGGGGATTTATAGGTATTATGTGTTTTTCACCTTATTTTCCTTGAATCAGGGCATGCTACTTTTTGTGACATAATTAAATCCAGAAATAGGAAAATCATTGCTGTGGTTCTGGCATTAGTAAAATTGCATACATCTGGCAATATGGCGTAGAAGATATTTTGGAAGCAAAAAATAATATTTACTGTGTTTGTGCCAGAAAAGATGTTTAGCCGACAGCTATTTGTGTCCAAGATCTAACCGCAACGAGATAGATCTTGCTTGCTTGTGGACTTCTGCTGTTATTTTTGCATGGAAAATATCAGCAGAAAGTAAGTCTAAAAAGTCTTATTTGAACATTCATAGTATTTCAGAAATAACACCAAGGATAATTACGTACTCTACATTACTGCAAATAAGCTCTTTTAAACTTACTTTCCACTGCCAACCCTTTTTCACTTGGCTTATTTTCTCTAAGTAGCATTGATGCAGTGGAATCCAGAGAAGCACAAACTCAATTGATATCTATCTCAATTGATTAACTGTCTAGAAGATTTGATTTTCAGGATAGATACCCAAGAGAGCTCCAATTCATTAGTGGTTATCCACATGTGATTAGAAACTGTGGGAGGGCTAGCCCCCTCTTTTAATTGATCCATTTTCATATTCCTTGTGGTCATTAAGTGTGTTAATGGTAAGTTAACACCTGCATTAAGAAACGAACTTAACAACATCCTATAAATGACTTTAAGTCAGCAGGTGCCAAATTTACAGGAAAAAATGACATGGTTGCTGCTGTAATGTTACTGCAGGAGGGATATGAAGTAATAAAATGTTGCAATTGTTTAATCCATCACAATCAAGCAGTTTGATGATATTTGATGATAACATGACTGTTATATTATTATTATCTTTTGTTACTGATTGCCCCTTCTTCACTCAAGGGTATCATTCCTGTTTTGTGCTAATAACTACACTTTCATTTCTACTACTTAGTAAGGAAGAAAGAGTTCCCACTTTTTTCACTATAATAAGATTGCAGATAACAGGCTGTTTTAGTTACAGGTTGTGAAAGAAAGGCTCACAGTTTTTTTTATTCTTGTGCTGTACTTATACAGATATTTTGCTTGGGAAATCTTTCTGTAAATCATATGAAAGGAAGCTCTCACTCTACTAACATAGTAATTCTAATGTTTTGGATACCAGCCGTACTTGAAAAATAAATTCCGAATTATACATAATACAGATTTTTTTGAGGGATTATACTTAACTTTTAATTTTTCTGTCATTTTTAAAGAGGGATGTAAGAGTTAAACTTCTGGCTTACCCAAAATTTTCTCCTTTCTTCCCCCAAAATACAAGTGCAGATGACTGCTACCTAAATTTCAGGGCATGGCTAAGTTCCACAAATACAAGTTCTTAGAATTGTACCTCTTCACATGCCAAAGCCTGTCCCATTCTGAGCAGCCATATGCCTAAACCCTGTTGGTTTCCAGAAATTAACTGCAGAAATGTCTATGTTCCCTAAAGGGTTCAATCTGTGAATCATTTTGAGAATGATGCATTTAGCAGGCACCTATTGGATTAGGTTGTCATACAAAATGGAGTTACTCTAGGCTTTGTTACTGCATAACAGAGTAATTGGCAATAGTTTCCCATATCTGAGGATTAAAAAGAGTTTTGAGAGAGAGGGGGAAACAGGTCTGGTTTAAGCTACTACACTGGGTACACCATACGTTTAAAAGACAGAAGGAAATAGCAGAATTAGAAGTATTCTCTGGAATTGGTCAGCATTTAAAAGAATTGGAGTATAAAAATGTGGAAGCTATAGGTAAGGGGAAGAAAATAACAGAGAAATTGAGAAGGACAGAGAAGGGTTTAGAGTGGATATCTGGCAGGATAACAGAAATATCCTCTCAGAAGATGGATGAACTTTCTAATGTTTCTAATGTTATGGAAAATCAGCCTTATTGGCTTCTGGGCATAGCCACAATGAAAAAAAAAAAAGTAAATATAAACTTTAAATCAAATGCTCTTCAGAAAAGAAGTGGTGATTTGAAACAAAGATGTACAAATATGGAAATATATTTCTCCTTTCCATTAAGAAGTTATGATTTTTTTTTAAATTGCACACTGCATATACATTGTGCCACTGATTGTAAAACTGCTAGACTCTAGATATATCCTAGATGGTTCCTTGAAATACTGGGGCATACAGGGTGGAAGGAGAGCTGCCATAATTACTACATTATGGTAACAGGAAGACAAGGATATCTGAGAAAATAATTGGGGTCTCTTATTGCTATAAATTGCTATTTCCTAGATGAATACAGAGCTCTACTGATGGAGCACATCTTTTTCCTACTTTCCTGGAAAGCAACAAGCACTTGTTTGTGAGGGTTTATTGTTTTCTATTATCCTGAAGGAATGGTGGGGAAGATGCTTGTTCCCACAGATGGACTCCATGCTTAGTCGAGATGTGCCAGCTGAAACACAAAGTTAAGTGCCACTTCTTGAGAGAGACCAAGGCTGCCTCCCTCAGAGGGTGTTGAGTTCAAGCATCTAATTTTTTTTTACTTTATAGGAATGGTGTTTCCTATGACATGTCCTTTGCTTAATAATTTCTCATGAGTCAGAACTCACTGGGTGATTGTCTTTAAAAAGAATAATTAATATAATTTGAGTCTCATATAAATATTTACATATATGTTTATACATATATGCTTATATAACTATGTTAAATTTGTTTAATTAGTTCAGTTGAACTAACAGATTGTCATGACTGACATAATGGTGTCTAATCAGCAAGTTGCTGTGTCAAAGCCCAGAGTTCAACTTTAATATGCAAGGGAAATGTAGCGCTCTTCATGCTTATGCTTGATGCCACACTATTTTTCTCTTGGGAATTGACAACATGAATATAGTTGGTCCAAGATATGGAATAAAATATGATTCTATTAACAGTATCTCACACAGTAAGTTTATATAAACCTTATATTCCCATCTGTGTTCCATCTTGATGTGGTACAAAAATGCTGTGAGACATTCTTCAATTATGTAGTAAAAGGAAAAAGTGTTTGAGCCATCTGCAAATTCCCACTGTAAATAAATTTTAAATGTTTTGTATTTTTATGCTTTTTGACAAAAAACCAATAAACTACAACCATTACACTAGAGAAGAGTACAAGTAACAATCTGAGGAAAATAATTAGATCATGAACTTTGGTAATAGTGACTGGGCCATAAGGTGGGCATTTGGCTTCAGTCTAGTAATGAGAGAGGAAGGAAGTGATACAGGTATAGGACTAAAACCTTTCATAAAACACTAGGAGAATGGCTAGGCAAAACTCCCCAGAATGTCTTCTTTTTCTTCCTGGCCTCTTCTGATTTTCTGATATTTGTGCAAATTCACACAGGCTAATGTGGTAGAAATGCTTATTATCCTGCCCTAGCCTTTAGGAAATCTTAAATATGTTGAAACTTTTCATTAGTGTTTCCCTGCTTGTCTCTTTATTTCTTGATGAATTTCCCATGGGGAAAAAATAATTATTAACTGACTAATGAATACCTGGGTCATAAATATGAATTATGAAGATTCTGTAGACAACTATTAGGTACAAAGTGAATAATTTAATTCTTCATTAACTCCTTAGAGGGAATATTCTATTATCTTGCCAAGTGTTAGTATTACTAGTACATTTATTCTAATGTTTATACTTCCTTCAGAATATCAAAACACATAAACCAGCCATATAAATAAAAGCCTGTGTAAATAGTTTTCACAGAATTCTAGGAAAATTATCAATTATTGTAAACTCTTTTTCTTCTAACAAAGTCAGTGATTAAATGCCTGTTTATAGAAGTTGTGGGCTTGGCTCTTGATCTCATCGAAGCTGTATCTGATTTGGGATCCTACCTGACACTGCATTTTCAAATTGCTACGAGCTTGGTGCATTGATAACCTGCTGTAAACAATTCAAACTGGGATTTTCTTATTTCAATGCAGAATGGGAAATGTAGTCTACACTGAGAGAGCTTTGAGACATACAACTATTAATAAAGCTATACAATGGATGAATAATTGGAAATGTATAGTAACTTCAGCTAATGTAGAAAAACACATTCTGCTAACTTGTTCTCCCTTCAAAAAGTGTTGCTTTATTATAAGCAATGGAAAATTCTTGATGCATAAATATTGATGGATGAAGATAACTATCTTACTTTATATTGTACAGTATAAAGTAAGAAATAAATTTTCATTGGTAACAAATTTGGTAACAAAGTATCTATGTCCCCAATATTTTCTTAGAGTATGTATGGCAATGCGCATAAGAAAGCAGCAAACTCTTTGTCTTTACCTGTTTGCAGGATTTTGAATCAGCTGAAATTCTCCACAGGGAAGAGAAGAGTGCTCTCGAGCTCTGGGTAGGGCAAGCAGTGATTGAGAAATATGACATATGCATATATGCATTTGTCAACACATATGGAGACACCAAAATTCAGATGTCTTAATCTTCTACTGTATCCTACTCCTATAATTTGGCAAAAATTTGCACCTAGCAGAGCAGCTTGTTTGCCTGGCTTCTAATCTCAGACAGGATTTTGAAATTGTATGGACTCCAGGTCCCCCCAAAGGACTCAATCTAACACGCTTTTTAAGGACAAGCCTATGTCATGGTTTAGCATGGGCTGGCCACTAAACCCCAGACAGATGCTCTCTATTAACCCCTCTCTCCTCCCCAGAAGGGAAGAGAAAAGAGAGTAAGGGAGAGAGACTTTACAAGTTGGAAAATAAAACTAACAGATTTAATAACACAACAATGCTAATACTACAGGATAATAATGTAAATAGGAAAATAATGAAATATATACAAATATGTATAAATATATATACAAAACCAATATAGAATCCTCCCTGCACTCCTCCAGTGATGATTACATCACCAGAGGCTCTGCAGAGCAGAGCACTGGAAAAGTCCCAGGCCGGACCCAGCAGCTGATGGGAGCAGGATGCAGGAACACACAAATCAGGATCAGAGGCAGATGAACTAGCAGGGTTCTACTCATACTTTGGCCATTGCAGGATCAGAGCAGGAGGGAAGGGGTCAAGATGGACGGAAGGATCTAAGATGGAAGGGTCGAGACCCTTGTGATCCCTCGGCTTTATACTAAGTATGATGTATGTGGGATGGAATACCTAGTTGGTCAGTATCGGGTCCGCTCCTCCTTCCCCATGGGCGCAGACACAGCAGCCATGGTGAGACAGTGACCATGTCATTATCACTTGTAGCTGTACACACAGTTTGGAAAAACATGCTGCTAGTTTCAGCAAGTTCAGCCACTTAGAAGAGACTGAGCTGAAAAGTAAATCACTAAATAGAAAATTAGTTCTATTTAGCTCAAACCAGGACAGCCTACCAGGAAGACTGAGCCCTTCACAACATGCAGTTGTACCTTTTCATTTTAGAATGTTCCAAAAAGAGTTGCTTGCTTTTTATGTGTTTACCACTTTGAGTCCTCACAGCAATTCTCAGAGCAACTACTTCTACACTATTGTACATAACAATATTCCATTTTTATAAAACTGTATTAGTTTGGCTTTAATTCAGAAGCAGAATCAGGTCTTGTATGCACACTTCAAGAATAAGATAGTATTTTGTTCTGTTTGGAGAAGGTGATTATCCTTAATAACTAAGCATAAACACATGATGTATTGTTATTACTATATATATATATACACACACACACTTTCACAATAACAGTACTTTGGATGATTACAGAATGTTGAGGGATTGTGTTTTTTAAGTTACATTCATGATTATTTGTCTTTATTAACATTGTAATTAAATTTTGGATCTACAGATATAACTCCATATATCTGCCAGATATGAAATTTTTGTCTTCATTTATCAAATAGTTAATGTTTGTTTTCTGACACAGTACTCCTTTATGTGTAGGTTAAAGGCTTCTATATTTCTTTTTCATAGCTCCTTTTTCTTTCCTTCTGTCTCTTTAAACTCATAGGAAAGAAAGGAGTCAAGTGCTTTGTCTGAATTTTGCTTGAGTTAACCTGCTTTGTTAAAACTTTCATACTTAGACAGTGTAGCAATGATCAAAGGCTTAAAAATAGCTTACATTCTTGTAGAAGCAGTTCCACTCTGAGTAAATATTTAGGTGTTGGTGTTATGGTTTAACGGTTACCTGCCTGAAAGGGAAGGACAGGTGGTGTCTGTAGGACCCTGGAGGGTCAGAGATCAGTACTGTTCCCTCCGCTTTCCGACCACAGTCTATAAAAACTGGAGGAGCCCCGAGGTTTTCGCGGGCTTTTCCTGGCTTCCTGGGTTGCTTCCTGTCGCATCTCAAGACGGCTGGGCCTAGCTCCACGTGCTCGGCAGCATCCACCACCATCCACTCCCGGCACCACTGCGGTCCCTGGTGACGAGTCACAGCAGTCGCAGCGGCCACGAGGCACTGCTTGGACACTTCCACTCGGGACTACTGGGATCGGGTTTTGTATACAGTTAAATATCCTTTGTCCCTTATTAATTCCGTTTTCTTTTACCCTCTTCTTTTTCATTAAACTTGCTGCAGTCTTAACTTCCAACCCTGTGCGAAGCATCTTTTTCTCTATTCCACTTTTTTTTTTTTTAATCCTCCCTCTGGGAGGGTAGGGAACAATAGAGAAAATCCTGCTATCTGACCCTTAAACGGAGACAGTTGGCTGGGATCTCAATTGGATTCTGGGCCAACCTAGTAAAGCAAGGTCAGCTATGGGACAGATGAGTTTCCTCAGGACTTTATGCACTCGGATCTTGAAAATGCCCACACTCTCTCTGGACAAACTACTGCACTGGTTGACTCTTTTTCTTATAATGAAAGAGTTTTTCCTTCTAGCAAATCTGATCCTTTCTTGGTTTAGTTTATGCCCATTGCAGTTCACATTGTGCTTATATGATGTATTGGTGTGTGTATGTTTGGATCTGTTTTCTTTTAAGTAATTTCACACATTTCTCTTACAGTACTGCCAAATAAACAATAGAATTAGCAAACCTGAAAGGTAACACCAGTTACTTGATCAGAACACAAAGCAGTAAGGAATTTCTTATGCTAGTTCCATAAAAAACCCCATATAGTCTTCTAATTAAAACAGATGCACAGAGACATAATAGAATGTCTTTACACTGGTCATATAGATATCTTTTACAGATAATTTTACCTTTTTCACCCTTCCCATAGTCTTTCACAAAAATGCCATACACTCCTTTATATAAACCTTATTTTTTTTTGACCTATTTTTATAAATGGTTTGGCATTCTCAGGCTATGTAGTTCTTGTCCCACTCTCTTATCCGTTAGGAATTTAATACAGGAGATTCCTTTCTTCAAGTTTTTGCATCCATGGTGGAATACACTTTTTTTTTTCTCCAACATATTTCCACCTTTTCTGTCTTCTTATAAGAGTACTTGCAGATTACCGGGTCTTTTAATTGAAGTGAAAGGCACTTGTTTGCACTTAAAAATAGCTTTCAATGAATTTGTTATGTACTGGTAACAGAGGAACTGTCTTTTAGTTAATGCTGAAAAATAAACCTGTGTTTAATACCATATTTACACAAACTTAAGACTTTTGTATCCATGTTTGGCGACCTTGAAGCTGTATTATGTTCACTGCCCTTTTTATAACCTTAATTACCAGGGAATACAGAGCTTTAAAGAAAGACTAACATTTCACTTTAACATCCACAATAATCTATTATAAAGCCAGCTAAGCCAGTCTGCAAATACAGAGAAATGTTATTACATGCTTAGCTAGCTGTCAAGGGGCCATGAGTCAGTGGCTTATAGTTATCAAAAGTAACAAGGTTGTTCAGAATTTCCTTCTACAAAGCCAGCCAGCTTATGAAAGGATTAAGCTCTCTTTGATTAGAACAACTGGAACACATTCTCCTCTTTTAATTAGCATTCCCTTTTGCATGGTTTAGGCTGCTAATTTGACACTCTTACTAGCCAATGCAAGAAGCCATTGAAAAGACTTGGTTTTTTGCCCTACCAATGAGTATTATAGCAGTAGTATATTAGCATGCACTAGCTAAAATGTGAACAATCCTAGAGATCGTGCTCAAAGGCCTATGGAAATCCCAAAGGCATAATGTCAATAGACACAGTGTAATAATACGTGAATGCAATGTGTGACAGCAGACTCCATGAGCCTTTAGGCACAGTATATTGCCCTAAGGCTACAATATTTCTACCTTATACCCTAGACAACCAAAAAAGTTTATGTCAGCTTTATTGATATTTTAGAGATTTACATTTTAATTTCTAACTTAAGGCAAGTCAGTCATAGTGACCTGTGTGTGCATTGGTGATGAAATGAGTGAAAAATATGTTCAAAAAATGAAGTGTTGATATGAAGACAGCTTGGAGTGAAAACATTGTCCTTGCCATATTGAAAAGAAACAAAAGAGGGTATTTTATTGGAACACAAGCCCTCCCCCTTCCTTTGTCCTCCCTCTCCCTGTCCTGATACCTTGGTGATGATTGGAATTTGATAAAGATTAAGGAAACCACAGGTGACCAGTGTGCTCTCCAGACTTCAGTTAGTTATGCGAAAGTCTGAGTGTTATATTGAATAATTACCGAGTGAAATATTTTTCAGTGTTTTGCACGTTACCTACTTTCTCCAGTACCTTTAGTTGACATGGATTTAAAACTAACCCCACTGTATGTTGTTTGTCTTTCTCTCAAATCAACTGCTTAAATGCTCTCCCCCACGTCCTATTCTTCCCTCCTTTATTCTGTCCTTCTTTCTATACAATATTAAGGGCAAAAAAAATCAGTTTTGTTCAGCACAAAGAGTGGTGACAGTCAGCTAACGCTGTCTCATGTTCCAAGAGCAGCTGCTCATCTCCTACTCTCCACCCACCAGACATTACCCCACCCTCAGATCTTACTCTGCGATCTGCTTGTCAAATCACTCCCCAACTCAGTTAAATCAAAATTATCTATGTGTGTTAAATATGTGTTAAAGAAGTTCTAACTTTTAAAGAGTTTGAGCTAACCAAGATCTTGAAATAAAAATTTTTGTATTACATAAATTTACTAATTTTACTTTTATTTTCTGTATTTCTTATTCTTAAAAGTATAAAAGTAGAATAGGATCTGATTTATTATATAATCTTCTGCTGGAGTGCTACACACCTAATCTGAAAACATAGAACTTTTTTTTTAAATAAAATACCTAAAACATTTGATTTC
>NW_010160331.1:0-1939 GCF_000695765.1 Mesitornis unicolor | reverse complement strand
AGCAGGAATTACATTTAATGTGTTGCCTCCTAAAGCTCCTACTATGTCTCCTGTCACCTCTTTGCTGTCCTGTAGTGGAGGATTGAACTAGAAAATATTTCTGTAGTTATTTAGACCTTATAGATATTTAGACTTTCATTTTCAGTTCACTGAAGGATTCTGGGCTCCCTAGAAATGCACAAGAAAACTTAGTTACCACTCCCCACAAATTTTCTAAGTCAGTACTGTTTTCTAAGGGCAGCAGAGCTGAATATTTGATGTCTCATAGAAGTATTAGATTTAAGAAAGACTGCAGAGAATTACATAGAGTAGCCTGGATTTTGTCCATTGGCCTTTTACTTTAAATGTTTCATCTCTTATTGGGTTATTAGGCTGCCTACAGGCAGGAAGCAGTATAAATTACTCTAAAAATCAGTAGCTGAAACTGCTCTTCTCTTAGCACAGCTCTTGCCTCTTTCCACAGTCTGCATTTTTGTGTGACCCAATCCATTCTACTTGACAGAAACATTCAAAGGATATACTTGAAGTTCAGTTTTCAGACCTCTACAGTGTCCTAAATCATTTTATAAGCTATATTGTGCATGCTTAAAAAGTCTACATTCTAACAGACAAATCCAATCCATTTTCAGGAGTAGTATTAAAAAAAAAAAAGTTCAATATGGAGAATATTTCTGAAGATAAAAAAAAGTAAAATTATTTGCCCTTGAGAATGAATAAACTTCAGAGAGATGATCAATGCATTTTTTTCATTTAAGAATTTCTGCTTTCATGAAAGAATTTTGTTTCAGATTGCCTGTCAAAAACAAGATCCTTTACAATGATATATGAAATGCCACCACAATGATTTTTCTCCTTGATGTATATTTTTAAAATGTGACAGGCCTGTTTTGGTTTGGGCATAATAGAATCACAGAATCACAGAATGGTAGGTGTTGGAAGGGACCTCTGGAGGTCATTTAGTCCAACCCCCCCGCTGAAGCAGGTTCTCCTAGAGCAGATTGCACAAGACAGTGTCCAGTTGGGTTCTGAATAGCTCCAGAGAAGAAGACTCCACAAACTCCTTTTCCAGTGCTCTGCCACCCTCAACGTAAAAATGTTCCACTTGAACTTCCTGTGTTCCAGTTTGTCCTCGTTACCCATTGTCTTGTCGCTGGTCACCACTGTAAAGAGTCTAGCCCCATCCTCTTGACACCAACCCTTCAGATATTTATAAGCATTAATAAGATCCCCTCTCAATCTTCTCCAGGCTTAAAACACACACTGTCTCGACTTTTCTTCGTAAACAACATGTTCCAGTCTCCTAATCATCTTCATAGCCTTCCTCTGGACTATTTCCAGTAGTATTTCTTGAACTGGGAAGCCGAGAACTGGGCATAGTACTCTAGATGCAGTCTCACATGGGTAGTGTAGAGGGGGAGCATAACCACCCTCGACCTGCTGACCTCACTCTTCATAATGCATCCCAGGATGCTATTGGCCTTCTTGTGCCCAGCAAGACCACATTGCTGACTCATGGTTAACTTGTCGTCCACCAGGACTAGCGGGTCCATCTTGGCAGAGCTAATTTCCAGCAGGTCATCTCCTAACCTGTACTGGTGCATGGGGTTATTCCTTTCTAGGTGCAGGACCCTACTCTTGCCTTTGTTGAACTTCATTAGAATCCTCTCTGCCCAACTCTCCAGCCTGTCCAGGCCTCACTGAATGGCAGCACAGCTTTCTGGTTTATCAGGCTCTCCTCAAAGTTTTGTATCACCAGTAAACTTGCTGAGGGTACACTCTGTCCCTTCATCCAGGTCATTGATGAATATATTGAACAAAGCTGGATCCAGTACTGAGCCCTGGGGAACACTGCTAGCCACAGATCCTCCAACTAGACTGTGCTGCTGGTCACAACCCTCTGAACCCTTCAGATGGAACAACTTATCCTTGGTGCCATCTC